>NC_142777.1:38934628-39062128 GCF_988280905.1 Pimephales promelas
ACAGCCGTGACGAGAGCTAATTTCTCCTTCAAACGCGCGCAAGTGTGTGTGTGCCAAGGCCAAAACGGGACTCTTCCAGAATCAGAATAACATAAAACTGCATCTGACCCCGGTTGAGCCGCTCGGCAGGATCTGCTTTAGTGGAAACAGTGTTTCAGTGAAAGGAGCTTCTGATTTGCTCAGTCTGGCGTTTCGGGGGCGTGATGGGAACAATCATCAGGTTTTAATGAGCAGAACACGTCTCCTTCTGTTAGATGCGGATAAATGGAGCTTAAAAAACTTGCGTTTCACTACACGATTGCAAAATAAATTCTGCTTTTATTCGGGAACGCGTTTTGTGGGAAAATAAATCATTAAAGTGGTTTGTTGGAGTTAAAGACACCCAGTGCTGATTTACACACTCCAGCTAAAGTCATGTGATGCTTGATCAAAGTGATTGTAGTGGATTTTATGGTAACACTTTATAATAGTGTTCATTAATCAATAACTACACTGGAAAAAATAAAAACATACTTTTTACGGTAAAAAAAACGGCAGCTGTGGTTGCCAGAACTTTACCGTTAAAAATACAGCAGGAATGTTAATGGTTTTACAGACTTAGCTTAAAATTTACAGTAATAAACCGTATTTCATTTTTTATGATAAAATGTAGATTTGGCAAACTTTTGAAAAATTTATATCTGTTTTGTACCGTTGAAATACACTGATAACCAACAGTTACATGAGCAATCAAAGCTCATCACAAGCAGTCTTCCATAAGAAGACTAATACTTATATAAAGAAGCTGCACAGTGTTATGGTAACACACATGAAATTAAAAAAAATGCAATAAACATTAATTTGACAACATTAAATGTAACAAAAACCCTAATGTACATTACTGATTAGGAAAAAAACAAGAAAACTATGAGGAACCATAGTTATTTCAAAAAAAAAATAAATCAAATGTGAAGTGTCACACAGGGAATTGTGGGAATGTCAAGTTACGTTTTTTTACGAGTTGTTCTTTTTCAAAAACTGTAAATTTAACAGTATTTTACAGTAAAATTATATCACAGTTATTTACCGTATATAGTACGGAAACTTTCTGTTAACCAATTAACAGTTTTGCACTGTTGTCTTTTACCGTTAAAATTACGATTATTTTTTACAGTGTACACTGGGACAAATGAGTAACACACACTATTAACATTGTACTAACTAATAACTAACAGAAAACTCTGATTAATGAGTTAGTGAGTAGTGTTCAGATGAGTGTGTTCACTATTAGCTAATCAATAACTGCTATTATTCATACTTCTCAAAGAAATATAAAAACTACACGTTCATAATTAATATTAATAATGCATAATGTATAATATAAGGTAACATAACCCACTAGTGTTTCTACATCCATCTAAATGAACTCTTCATTATTTAAAACAGTTTCTAAAAGCATGATAAATATAATATTGACTGAAGTTATTATAAGATTTTAATAATAATTCCATCCGATGGATTTGGTAAGACTTTAGTCATTACTGTGTGTTCCCATGATCTGCACTTTAGATACTGGTCCAAATCATTTATATTTCCTTTATAAGGATGTAGAAACACTTGAGTCATAAATAATGCATTATTAATGTTAATTATGAACCTGTATATAGTTAGTAGTCTTCAGTGGAGTATGAATACAGTATTAGTCTTTTTGTGGTGTAGTTATTGATTAATGAACAGTGTTATACAGTGTGAAGATAACTGCAGAAGAAGGAACGCCGTGTTTTATGTGTGTACCGTCCCTTTAATGATCATGTTGTGGATTAACCGCGTGAACGTCTCGATAACAGCAGGAAGGGGAAGTGTTCAAGGAGACAAAAGACACAAAGTGCTCTCGGCCAATCACGCGCCTCCCTGCTGTGGCATTGAGAACAGTGATGTCATCAGTAATTGGGTGGGTGGAGCTCAATCTGTGATGCCAGCTGGTGTGTTAATGAGACACACCTCAACACACACACACACACACACACAGCACGGTCCAGAGACCAGACTAATTATGTCTTTGGATCCGGTCAGGAGTGTGTTTCCTACGCTATTTCACGACCAATTCGTACGAGTGATTCAAAAGTGGCTAATTCGTACTAATTCATACGACCTCACTCGTACGAATTTGTACGATTTGTCTAAACCCACGTGACGGTTATGTTTAAGGGCGGGGTCAGGGGTAGGGCATTCGTATGAATTCATACGAATTGGCTAATTCGTAAAATATGTACGATTTAGAAAAATCGTACTAATTCGTACGAGTGAGGTCGTACGAATTGTTGCGAATTAGCCACCTCGTAAAATTCATACGAATTCTCGTGAGATCGGTATCGCGTATCACGGCATAACTCAATGCTTCACTATCATAGTTTCATATTATATTTCAATATCATATTTCGCTTTATTTCCATATAGACTCGTTCACACACGCTAGAGATTTTACGACATTATTAAACTGAACTGAATCAACACTGAACTGAATCAACACTTGACTGAATGGATACTTAACTGAATCAACACTGGACTGAATGGACACTGAACTGAATCAACACTGGACTGAATCAACACTGAACTGAATCAACACTGAACTGAATCAACACTGAACTGAATCAACACTGAACTGAATCAACATTGAACTGAATCAACACTGAACTGAATCAACACTGAACTGAATCAACACTGAACTGAATCAACACTGAACTGAATCAACACTGAACTGAATCAACACTTGACTGAATGGATACTTAACTGAATCAACACTGGACTGAATGGACACTGAACTGAATCAACACTGAACTGAATCAACACTGAACTGAATCAACACTGAACTGAATCAACACTGAACTAAATCAACACTGAACTGAATCAACACTGAACTGAATCAACACTGAACTGAATCAACACTTGACTGAATGGATACTTAACTGAATCAACACTGGACTGAATGGACACTGAACTGAATCAACACTGGACTGAATCAACACTGAACTGAATCAACACTGAACTGAATCAACACTGAACTGAATCAACACTGAACTGAATCAACACTGAACTGAATCAACATTGAACTGAATCAACACTGAACTGAATCAACACTGAACTGAATCAACACTGAACTGAATCAACACTGAACTGAATCAACACTGAACTGAATCAACACTGAACTGAATCAACACTGAACTGAATCAACACTGAACTGAATCAACACTGAACTGAATCAGTTGCATAACTAATAAAAAATGATGTACACGATTTTATCCACTCAGGCTTCATGTAAAAGAAAGATTTGTGTAGAACTTTATATGAGTTGCTAGAAGAGATCAGAGGACACACACTCCCTCTCTCTTACACACACACACACACACACAATCTCTTGCACACGCACACACACTCCCTCTTACACTCCATCTCTTTCTCTTACACTCTCTCTCACACACACACACACACACACACACACACTCAGTGTGTTAGATCAACACTGGTTTGTTTTTCTATCGCGTGTTTCTCATCCCGTCACGTCTCACTGATACGGTTTATTTAGACTCCTGTGTGTGTGAAACTCCTGTCGACCGCGTCTCTCTTTCAGATCCTTCACACACACACACACACACACACACACACACACACACACACACACACACACACACACACACACACACACACACCGACTCGTATCCATCAGAGTTCAGTAGTGACGCTTCTCTCGGGCGTGACGAGACGACATGAAGCTTCACAGCAGATAAAACACACCAGACTCCAGTGACCTCACTATAAACACACACACACACACACACTGATGGATTTGTGACGTTCCTCGCTAGTGAAAACAAACCTCCTCACTCGACCTTCGACCCCTGCCTCTCTCCCAGAGTCCTGCACACGAGTGTGTGACCCGATCCGGAGAGGAGAACGGGAACCAGCGGTTTGATCACTTTAACTCCAGTAAAAGCTTAAAACCATAAAACCGCCACACACACACACACACACACACACACACACACACACACACACACACACACACACACACACACACAGAGGCTCATTTCTTGATAAATGAGAGGCAAACTGACAGGCCTCTTTGAGTTCAGCGGCAAACTGATGAATGTCCTCCAACACACACACACACACACACACACACACACATAAACAACTCTAGCTAAGGAGGTGTAAAAGCACTGACCTGATGACCGGGTCAAAGGTCACACACATACCAGCGCATGTTCATAATACAACAAACACACTGAAGCCACATGCAGCCGACGCGACACTGACCCGTTGATCGCGGTTTACAGTGTGTGTGTGTGTGTGTGTGTGTGTGTGTGTGTGAGAGTGTGTGTGTGTGTCTTCTATCACTATCCTGCAGTTTCCTCTCCTCAGAGATTACGAGCTTCACTATTGGTGGATCTCGGTGAGTGACAGGTCGAGCCCCGCCCAAAAGATGCTGCACTTTGTTGAGATTAGTTGTGTTGTCAGTGTGTGTGTGTGTGTGTGTGTGTGTGTGTGTGTGTGTGTGTGTGTGTGTGATGTAGATTTATGATGCTTCTGGTCTCTCGGCTGCTGCTCTGCTGTGTGGACCAAAACTGTGACCCTACATTCCACAACATCACACGTGTGTGTGTGTGTGTGTGTGTGTGTGTGTGTGTGTGTGCGGGCGGGGCGGGTCGCGTGCTGAGAGACAGAAGACACACACACACACACACACACACACACACACACACACACACATGTTTCAAAGTGAGAAAGATTACAGTTATGTGCACTCATCAGATTTCTGTCTGTGTGTGTGTGTGTGTGTGTGTGTGTGTGTGTGTGTGTGTGTGTGTGTCTGTGTGTGTCTGTGTGTGTGTGTGTGTGTGTGTGATTGTAATGGAAGCCAGACGTTACGTTTAATGCTTATCACTGAGTGTCTCCAGTCCAGCCGCCCAGTGTGTGTGTGTGTGTGTGTGTGTGAGAGAGAGAGAGAGAGAGAGAAAAAGAGAGTGCATCTGTGTGTGTGTGTGTGTGTGTGTGTCTTTCTCTCACTCTCTCTCTTTCTCTTTCACTCTCACACACACACACACACACACACTTGATAAACCACATTGTCACTAAGTTCATACTATAATATAGTACCTGCAGTTGTGTGATATGTTCAACAATGATGTGTGTATTCCGCTTCAGTGTGTGTGTGTGTGTGTGTGTGTGTGTGTGCACCTTCTGCTGTCCACAGATGAGGGAGCTGCTGCCCTCTGCTGTCCACACACACACACACACACACACACACACACACACTGCTGCAACATGAACACACTCTTATGACTCACTCACTATTGATATGATCATTTTGCATGCTCTGAGCTGCTGCTCTGTGATTGGCTGAGCAGATATCCGTGTTAACGAGTGTAAATGTGTAAACGAGTGTATTAATAGAAATATTCCCACAGAGCTTCTGAGACGTCACTAAATTAAACCTCACAATTCCCCAAATTATTATTGTAAAATAAGTTTAACTATAAATGCATATGATGTGTGATGATTTCATCAAAGTCAAATACACACACACACACACACACCTCAACTCAAATTAAACTGGACTTCAGTGTATTCTTCAATGAGGAATCAGTGTGTGTCAGTGTGTGTTAGTGTGTGTCAGTGTGTGTCAGTGTGTGTTAGTGTGTGTCAGTGTGTGTTAGTGTGTGTCAGTGTGTGTATTAGTGTGTGTCAGTGTGTGTGTTAGTGTGTGTCAGTGTGTGTTAGTGTGTGTCAGTGTGTGTCAGTGTGTGTCAGTGTGTGTATTAGTGTGTGTTAGTGTGTGTTAGTGTGTGTAAATTTGCTTCAGCTTCACATCAGCGTCCAAAACGTTCCTTCCCTGATGCAGGAGCCAAAACTTCACTTAACTTTTATTGTTATGTTTGTGTAATTCTCATATCAGCAGTTTAAACATCCTTCAGTCTTAAATCTGCCACTGGAAATGACCTATCTATCTATCTATCTATCTATCTATCTATCTATCTATCTATCTATCTATCTATCTATCTGTCTGTCTGTCTGTCTATCTATCTATCTATCTATCTATCTATCCATCCATCTATCTATCTATCCATCTATCTATCTATCTGTCCGTCCGTCCGTCCGTCCATCTTTTCACATGATGTCACTTTATATAACCTGTCCTGCAAAAACTGTACTGATAGACTTATATTCTCCAGTGTCACACACACACACACACACTGAACCTGTGTGAGACTGAGAGCACACTCGACACACTGACCGCATCTTCACCCAAAGCTCCAGCTTCCTGATCCGATCTACACCTGGATGACCTGTTGACCCCTGACCCGAAGGAAACGCTGAAACCCACGCCGGCTTCATCTGGATCGCGGCTCTGGCTGTTTAAATGAGGAATGAATGTTATGACAGGTTGGACAACAGCGAGATACAGGGCTGGTCTTCGGGTGGCTGGTGTTATTGGTCTTCTTCCCAGTAGAAAGCGCCTGAGATAAAACAGTTCCTCTCGCCGAGTCCTGGAACCTGCGGAGCCGAACTGCCTCGGATACAAAACACGGATCGCTCATCGCATGATGACTGCATCCCCACACTTTTTCCAGCTCACATGCCAAAGTAAAACCATCCACAGAAACCTCAGCGGCGTGTGGAGTTACTGGAACTCTCCCCGGGTCTCTTCTGGGGGTTCGAGATCTCTGTGCATCACTGCAGGACATGATTACTTCATACATCTGACACTCGGAGGCTGTTCTAGACCAGACGTTTCGATTAATATTAACACTTTTCCATCTACCTCAAATATGCAAAAATAACCACTAAAGAATTTGCTCTGCTTTCAGACACACTCATCAGACACACTCATCACACACACTCATCCTGCTGAACTGGAACACAAGTTGTACTGAACTGTAATTTAAATAAATTTGCATGTGATGCATATTTCTATGGATTGAGAAGCTTTTACTGAGAATCTAGAATTAGCGATGCACCGATATGGAAATTTTGGCCGATACCATAACTGATAATTCTCTTCGTTTGAGAGCCGATAACCGATATATTGGCTGATAAATCTTAAGTCAAATTTTGATATACTTTGATAGCCTGAATACAAAAACAAAAGGCACATCATTAAATCCAATGTCTTAAACACCGAAGAATCAGTGTAAGATTCCTTAACTTTTCAAATTAATTTTACAGTCATATGGCCAACTTTCTTTATTAAAAATTAGAGCCAGACCGATATTATCGGCCGATATTAGGCATTTACCAAACTATCGGTATCGGCAGTTATAATGGCCGATAAAATAATATTTCAAAAATAAAATAAAAACGGATGAAACACGCTTGAACCATGTCATGAGTGTTGGAGTTGTATAGTTTGTCCACCAGAGGGCACTCTACACAGTTCCTGTTGGCAACACTCGTTGAGTTGGTCACGATACATACATCGCTTGAATAACAATTAAAAGTTCATCCCATCAGTTCTCTGAACTCAAATAAGCATTGCAAAATTTGACTATCATGTCCAGTTTTGCTGCTGTTAAATAAGCCGAGAGTGAAGCGGAATTAGCTAGTAATAGTTACGTTACGTTATTACAGTGTAGTCGACTGACTGTCCTTTTAACTTTTGACAATGTGACTGAAGTATTTCTTTAATAGCGCGTGACCGTTATAGCAATGAGACGCATCATCTCTCCTTGGACTCTTATATTGAAAGTGTATGTTTTACAATTTGCAGTATGATGTAATCCATTGCTAAATTATGGCCTATCATTGACTAGCTAACCATAAAGCTAGCTAATGCCACTATCATCAGTCTGTTCTGTTGAGACAGTTTCTTTTTAAAATGCATTATCATATAATTTTAGTTAAAACTCATAAATAACTACAAATAACTAATGTTAGGGAAATCTATTAATGTTTTGTTGCGCGTTTCTGAAAAAAAATATATATATATAAATATATATATACATATCGGCCGATATATCGGAATATCGGATTTTAAAACCAAAAAATATTTGTATCGGTATCGGCCTTCAAAATCCTTTATCGGTCGGGCTCTATTAAAAATGGTAACACTTTATAATAAGGTTTCATTTTGTTGGCATTAGTTAACATGAACCAACTATGCAAGCTATATTTTAGCAAAATGCAACAACAAAAATGGATGGAAGAATAATAATAATTCTATCAACACCACACAAGTCCACCGGCTGAGCTGCTAACTAACGTCTCCTTGTCTATCATAGGGATGTTTTAATTCTAAATGTTTTAATTATTGGTTTCTCTACAGTTTTAGATTAAAATCCAAGAAAGGAAATAGTTTGAATGTTTGCACTCATCGGACCGGCCGTACCTCAGCCCAGAGTGTGTGTGTGTGTGTGTGTTTTGTCTGCTAAAGTCTGAGAGGTTCGAGAGTGAAGCTGTTAATGAAGCTCGTGTTTAGACTGGGACGCCACATTTCTTTGCTTTCATTACGAGCCGCAGCGTTTGGGACGTACATGAGGCTTTCTGGACAGAAGGAAAACATATTGGCATATTAAAACTCATGTTTCATCACCACAATTACATTTTTAAGAGTTTTTTTCTTGAAATTAAATTCTTCATTCCTTAAAATATCTTAATTGTAACTCGACACCCTTGCCTAATTTAGTATGCGTGGTTCAATGAATATGCAAATGAGCCCCGCCTCCACTCACTCAGAGATCCACTGGTTGACAATCACACGTTGATCTGATTGGTTAAAGGTGGTTTGTGACGTCAGAAACACCAGCGATTTCAAAGTGTGTTTTTTAAACTGTCTTTGGTTCACTGCAGTTTTAAGGAGGAAATACTCAGTCCACTTATCAACGCACACACGGTTTAAGCGGATTAAAAACACCACATACACACATAAACAACATAAAAAGGAGTAGTTCACTTTTAAAAAACTTTTGCTGATAATTTACTCTCCCCCGTGTCATCCAAGATGTCCATGTCTTTTTTTCTTCAGTCGGAAAGAAATTAAGATTTTTGATGAAAACATTCCAGGATTTTCTCCATATAATGGACTTCAATGGGAACCAAACGGTTCAAGGTCCAAAAGACAGTTTCAGTGAAAACTGTTCAAAGGGCTTTAAACGACACCAGACGATGAATAAGGGTCTTATCAAGTGAATCGATCACTCATTTAATAAATAAATAACAGAGTTTAAGTTTTATAAGCTCAAATGCTCGCCTTGCTCTGTTCTGTGATGTGCGTTCATGACTCTCCTGTTCATCAAAATGAACGAATCTTTTCCAGAGTCAACTCGTTCATTCCGTTTGTTGAATGAACCAAATTACACGAAGACAGATTTGTTCATTTTGATGAACGAGTTCGAACAGGAGAGTCACGAACGCGCATCACAGAACAGAGCAAGGCGAGCATTTGAGCTTATAAAACTTAAACTCTGTTATTTATTAAATGAGAGATTGTTTCGCTTGATAAGACCCTTATTCATCGTCTGGAGTCGTTTAAAGCCCTTTGAACAGTTTGCACTGAAACTGTCTTTTGGACCTTGAACCGTTTGGTTCCCATTGAAGTCCATTATATGGAGAAAATCCTGGAATGTTTTCATCAAAAACCTTCATTTCTTTCCGACTGAAGAAAAAAAGACATGGACATCTTGGATGACACGGGGGCGAGTAAATTATCAGCAAAAGTTTTTTCAAAGGTGAACTACTCCTTTAAACGCTGGATTTCCCCACAGGGGGACTTTGATTGGAACATTACATTTTATCACTATGGGAACGTTACGTTTGAATATTCTGAAACAAGTAGCAACATTTAAAAAGGTTAGACGAACTATGTTCCATGAACGATGAATAATTAACGATCCGAGAGCAGATTGTGAATTTATTTGGCCGTAAAGCGTCTCTCGGAGGTGGTCTCGTGTTGTCCAGCTCGAGCTCTTATCTGATGTCAGCATTAGTCTCGTCTGCATGTGTGTGTGTGTGTGTGTGTGTGTAGGAGTTCCCGAGGCTCACACACGACATCATAAAACTCTGAGCTGTCTAATTGGAGGAAAAGGCATTTGTCTTGGATACGGACCGACTCTCTGTCTCTGGGAATAAAAGCGCTGTAAATATAGCGGACATTTACGAGTGCGATGTAAATACTGCGTCACGTGCTGCAACACGACCCGACCCGAGAAACACGAGGGCGACGGACCATCTCTACATCTGCGGAGAGAAGTCACATGACTGATGACTCTTCCTGGAGTCGCTCTGTTCCAGATCTTCGTAAATCAGAGTATGTTCGTCTCTCTGTCACAGAGATGCTGGATAAATCTGTCGTTATGCGGCCGCAACTTTATATTTCAATCTTTGGGTAAAACGATCTCCTAGTGTGATTTGAGGTTTTCTATATGTGTGAGTTACATCTGCACGAGGAAAGAAAACACACACACACACACCATAACCATGAAATAACCATGTTTTGGTTCCTCAAAAAACCTTTAAAGCACCATTCGGCCTCATTGTGAAGAACATTAGAATAATCTAAAGATCCTTTTCTGCTGTAAATGCTTTTGTGCGACGGATGTTAAAGAACCACCAACGCCAATAAAAACGCTTGATTTCTCAATGCGACTCTGATGATTCGTCATTCACAGTTTATTTGAGTGTATAAAAATGGAAACATCAGCGGGACGTTCATCTTCGGAGGGGTATAAATCAAAATCAAAACTCGTTCTCAGCAAGAAAATCAGCTCAGTCCATTAAAAAGTGTAGAAACTGTTTTAACAGATTCAAATAACCTTAAAACTGCAGGTTGAAAACCAACTAATTAATCATAACTCCACTCGCCGACTGCAGCTGTCAGTACAGTACGCCGTTAATATGATACAGAACCACATCTGTCACAGAACCAACCAGGCTTGATTCATTACCCGGAAGTTACAGTATAATTGTACGAAAGTATTTTCTCAACGAGCTCTGATGTGCGAGAGCCGTCTGGCACTGTGGAATTAGATGCTCTTAAGGCCCACTAAATTGCAAGTTGCTAACAGGCTTTTCATCCAGGTTCAGATCACATGACTGCTCATTATGGTCATTATAAGTGATGTGTTCCTGTGGAAACTCACGGTTCGCCACGTGTCCTTTCCGAAGATCCGAAAGTTCAAATACACACGATCCATTTAAACTGCGGTTATGACACATTTTGTGATCAGCACTGAAGGATCCAGATGTCATCAGATCTTTAAGCTTTCCGCACGTCAAAATGGAGCAATAAAGAATAAATTTGGAGTAAAGAAAAATATAAAGATGAGACATAGTGATTCTGTATTTTTGATTCAATGACTCACTCAGATAGACTTCACTTGTTTCATTACAGGATAAATTGCGCGTTTTTGAGCGAATCTCTTGAATGAATGATTCAATGACTCACTCAGATAGACTTCACTTGTTTCATTACAGGATAAATTGCGCGTTTTTGAGCGAATCTCTTGAATGAATGATTCAATGACTCACTCAGATAGACTTCACTTGTTTCATTACAGGATAAATTGCGCGTTTTTGAGCGAATCTCTTGAATGAATGATTCAATGACTCACTCAGATAGACTTCACTTGTTTCATTACAGGATAAATTTCACGTTTTTGAGTGAATCTCTTGAATTAATGATTCAATGACTCACTCAGATAGACTTCACTTGTTTCATTACAGGATGAATTTCATGTTTTTGAGCGAATCTCTTGAATGAATGATTCAATGACTCACTCAGACTTCACTTGTTTTATTACAGGATGAATTTCATGTTTTTGAGCGAATCTCTTGAATGAATGATTCAATGACTCACTCAGATAGACTTCACTTGTTTCATTACAGGATGAATTTCATGTTTTTGAGCGAATCTCTTAAATGAATGATTCAATGACTCACTCAGATAGACTTCACTTGTTTCATTACAGGATGAATTTCATGTTTTTGAGCGAATCTCTTGAATGAATGATTCAATGACTCACTCAGATAGACTTCACTTGTTTCATTACGGGATAAATTGCGCGTTTTTGAGCGAATCTCTTGAATGAATGATTCAATGACTCACTCAGATAGACTTCACTTGTTTCATTACAGGATGAATTTCATGTTTTTGAGCGAATCTCTTGAATGAATGATTCAATGACTCACTCAGATAGACTTCACTTGTTTCATTACAGGATAAATTGCGCGTTTTTGAGCGAATCTCTTGAATGAATGATTCAATGACTCACTCAGATAGACTTCACTTGTTTCATTACTGGATGAATCAGCGTTTTTGAGTGAATCGCTTGAATGAATGATTCAATGACTCACTCAGATAGACTTCACTTGTTTCATTACTGGATGAATCAGCGTTTTTGAGTGAATCTCTTGAATTAATGATTCAATGACTCACTCAGATAGACTTCACTTGTTTCATTACAGGATGAATTTCATGTTTTTGAGCGAATCTCTTGAATGAATGATTCAATGACTCACTCAGATAGACTTCACTTGTTTCATTACAGGATGAATTTCATGTTTTTGAGCGAATCTCTTAAATGAATGATTCAATGACTCACTCAGATAGACTTCACTTGTTTCATTACAGGATGAATTTCATGTTTTTGAGCGAATCTCTTGAATGAATGATTCAATGACTCACTCAGATAGACTTCACTTGTTTCATTACGGGATAAATTGCGCGTTTTTGAGCGAATCTCTTGAATGAATGATTCAATGACTCACTCAGATAGACTTCACTTGTTTCATTACAGGATGAATTTCATGTTTTTGAGCGAATCTCTTGAATGAATGATTCAATGACTCACTCAGATAGACTTCACTTGTTTCATTACGGGATAAATTGCGCGTTTTTGAGCGAATCTCTTGAATGAATGATTCAATGACTCACTCAGATAGACTTCACTTGTTTCATTACTGGATGAATCAGCGTTTTTGAGTGAATCGCTTGAATGAATGATTCAATGACTCACTCAGATAGACTTCACTTGTTTCATTACTGGATGAATCAGCGTTTTTGAGTGAATCTCTTGAATTAATGATTCAATGACTCACTCAGATAGACTTCACTTGTTTCATTACAGGATGAATTTCATGTTTTTGAGCGAATCTCTTGAATGAATGATTCAATGACTCACTCAGATAGACTTCACTTGTTTCATTACTGGATGAATCAGCGTTTTTGAGTGAATCTCTTGAATTAATGATTCAATGACTCAATCAGATAGACTTCACTTGTTTCATTACAGGATAAATTTCACGTTTTTGAGCGAATCTCTTGAATTAATGATTCAATGACTCACTCAGATAGACTTCACTTGTTTCATTACAGGATAAATTTCACGTTTTTGAGCGAATCTCTTGAATTAATGATTCAATGACTCACTCAGATAGACTTCACTTGTTTCATTACAGGATAAATTTCACGTTTTTGAGCGAATCTCTTGAATTAATGATTCAATGACTCACTCAGATAGACTTCACTTGTTTCATTACAGGATAAATTTCACGTTTTTGAGCGAATCTCTTGAATTAATGATTCAATGACTCACTCAGATAGACTTCACTTGTTTCATTACAGGATAAATTTCACGTTTTTGAGCGAATCTCTTGAATTAATGATTCAATGACTCACTCAGATAGACTTCACTTGTTTCATTACGGGATAAATTGCGCGTTTTTGAGCGAATCTCTTGAATGAATGATTCAATGACTCACTCAGATAGACTTCACTTGTTTCATTACGGGATAAATTGCGCGTTTTTGAGCGAATCTCTTGAATGAATGATTCAATGACTCACTCAGATAGACTTCACTTGTTTCATTACTGGATGAATCAGCGTTTTTGAGTGAATCGCTTGAATGAATGATTCAATGACTCACTCAGATAGACTTCACTTGTTTCATTACTGGATGAATCAGCGTTTTTGAGTGAATCTCTTGAATTAATGATTCAATGACTCACTCAGATAGACTTCACTTGTTTCATTACAGGATGAATTTCATGTTTTTGAGCGAATCTCTTGAATGAATGATTCAATGACTCACTCAGATAGACTTCACTTGTTTCATTACTGGATGAATCAGCGTTTTTGAGTGAATCTCTTGAATTAATGATTCAATGACTCACTCAGATAGACTTCACTTGTTTCATTACAGGATAAATTTCACGTTTTTGAGCGAATCTCTTGAATTAATGATTCAATGACTCACTCAGATAGACTTCACTTGTTTCATTACAGGATAAATTTCACGTTTTTGAGCGAATCTCTTGAATTAATGATTCAATGACTCACTCAGATAGACTTCACTTGTTTCATTACTGGATGAATCAGCGTTTTTGAGTGAATCTCCTGAATGGATGATTAAATGACTCACTCAGACTGTCATCAGATCTTAAGCAAGCTTTCCCCAAGTGGAAACAGAGCAATAAAGTGAACTGACCCTAAAGAACCGTTCACCTAAAACAAAGACACCCATAATAACAAATCTTCAACAGGTCCACAGCAGGATTTATTCTGAATTATTGCGCGTGTAGAGAGAAAGCGTCTCGCTCTGCGTCCCCGTGTGTCAAACGCTCGGCTGTATCAGGTTACGCCGCTAACAATCACATTCAGACTCGCAGGAATTCTGTGTTTTGACTTCTGATGGATCTTTTGACTTTCTCAGGGATGTTCAGCTGCTGTGATTTTCAGACAAATGAAAGATTGAGAGAGAGAGAAAGAGAGAGAGAGAGATATACTGGCATGTATACTACATCTACAATGCAAGCATTTACAAATGTCTGGAATTTACAGCATGCAAGAATATCTGATAATGTTAATTCAGTCGCTAACTAACTAACAATCGCTGTGCTTCCATCCAAAGTTGCAAATTTAACATATGCACAAAATTGAAATATTGCCTAAAACATTTGCCAATAAAGCCTAGTTTCCATCCCATGTGTTCAAGAGAACACACTCGTGTGTGTGGGACGCTTCTGGAGGGAATTAAACCCAATCACTCTGATCACACACTCCGACTCCGGCGTTTCTGAAACACCAAACCAACATCAGAGACGCTGCCACGCCATTGGTCCACTGGTTACACCAGTTATCCAATCACAGCTGACGCTGAGCCAAAGACACATGAGTTTATGACGGATTTATTCCGTGAGTGTGTTTCTATCGTAGTTTATGCACGTCTATATCGGATAAAAAAAATCCGCCTAATGTGCTTTTTATGCGCATATTTATAATGTGTGCACATTTTGGTGTTTCCGTCCAGTGTTTTTTATTTGACATCCCAAAATGCATGTGGCAATTGTCATTTTTTAATAATGTGCATAATTATTCCAAGCTGCATTGCATGCTAGGAACATTAAACTGTTTTGGATGAGTCAACACCAAAAGTTGGAACAATTTTTTCACTACAAAAATTAATTTTTTCTCGTTTTTTTTTTTTTCAGCACAAATATCTAAACATTCTTAAATCAAGAACATTTACAGGAGAAGCGAAATAACTTGAAGAGATGATCAGAAAAAAATCTTAATTCAAAGGGAAAGCAAGATTATTGTGTTTTGCACACTCAAACGCCAGTCACATCTTCTTGGGAAAGTGTAAAACTTCAGTTTAGTGTTAAACGTTCCTGTCGGGATGAATGAATCCTAACTAATCGATCGTGTTAATCTGTGTTTCCTGATAATCCCGCGTTTGCACTTGTTCAGTTAACACACTCCATTTGATCAGTTCTGCTGCATGACGCTTTTATGAGCGTCGGGTCGCTGGTGTTTCCACCGGAGTTAATCTTTCATCTGACTTTCTGAAATCCCTCCACCGACGGCACGGAATAACACTCATCCATAAAGAATCATTTGCTTCCCAGATGTTCGATCAAAACGGCTGCCAAGCGCAAACCTCAGTGTGTTTGATTGTGGCTCTTCCAAACACAATACATATGCAGATCAGATCTTCTGCAGGAGAACCCGGGACCAGCGCCGTTCGCTTCCAACACCAGCTGAGCGCTTCCACTCCAAAACACTGAGTTTCCAGGAGAATACAACATTACAGATGGTGTGACTGTGCCTGGAAGAGTCTGGGAATGATGGATCTTATAACTCTCGAACTCGATCCAGAGTGAGTCTCGATACAGTCACACATGAGATCATCAGCGAGACTCGACCCAGAGACGTGTGACGTCATCAGTGGGACTCGACCCAGAGACGCGTGACGTCATCAGAGGGACTCGACCCAGAGACGCGTGACGTCATCAGAGGGACTCGACCCAGAGACGCGTGACGTCATCAGAGGGACCCGACCCAGAGACGCGTGACGTCATCAGAGGGACTCGACCCAGAGACGCGTGACGTCATCAGAGGGACTCGACCCAGAGACGAGTGACGTCATCAGCGGGACTCGACCCAGAGACGCGTGACGTCATCAGAGGGACTCGACCCAGAGACGCGTGACGTCATCAGAGGGACTCGACCCAGAGACGCGTGACGTCATCAGAGGGACTCGACCCAGAGACGCGTGACGTCATCAGAGGGACTCGACCCAGAGACGCGTGACGTCATCAGAGGGACCCGACCCAGAGACGCGTGACGTCATCAGAGGGACCCGACCCAGAGACGCGTGACATCATCAGAGGGACTCGACCCAGAGACGAGTGACGTCATCAGCGGGACTCGACCCGGAGACGTGTGACGTCATCAGAGGGACTCGAACCAGAGACGCGTGACGTCATCAGAGGGACTCGACCCAGAGACGCGTGACGTCATCAGAGGGACTCGACCCAGAGACGCGTGACGTCATCAGAGGGACTCGACCCAGAGACGCGTGACGTCATCAGAGGGACTCGACCCAGAGACGCGTGACGTCATCAGAGGGACTCGACCCAGAGACGCGTGACGTCATCAGAGGGACTCGACCCAGAGACGCGTGACGTCATCAGAGGGACCCGACCCAGAGACGCGTGACATCATCAGAGGGACTCGACCCAGAGACGAGTGACGTCATCAGCGGGACTCGACCCGGAGACGTGTGACGTCATCAGAGGGACTCGAACCAGAGACGCGTGACGTCATCAGAGGGACTCGACCCAGAGACGCGTGACGTCATCAGAGGGACTCGACCCAGAGACGCGTGACGTCATCAGAGGGACTCGACCCAGAGACGCGTGACGTCATCAGAGGGACCCGACCCAGAGACGCCTGACGTCATCAGAGGGACTCGACCCAGAGACGAGTGACGTCATCAGCGGGTCCCGACCCAGAGACGTGTGACGTCATCAGCGGGACTCGACCCAGAGATACGTGACGTCATCAGAGGGACTCGACCCAGAGATTCGTGACGTCATCAGAGGGACTCGACCCAGAGACGAGTGACGTCACCAGAGGGACCCGACCCAGAGACGAGTGACGTCATCAGCGGGACCCGACCCAGAGACGTGTGGCGTCATCAGAGGGACTCGACCCAGAGACGAGTGACGTCATCAGCGGGACCCGACCCAGAGACGCGTGACGTCATCAGAGGGACCCGACCCGGAGACGCGTGGCGTCATCAGAGGGACTCGACCCAGAGACGAGTGACGTCATCAGAGGGACTCGACCCAGAGACGCGTGGCGTCATCAGAGGGACTCGACCCAGAGACGCGTGGCGTCATCAGAGGGACTCGACCCAGAGACGCGTGGCGTCATCAGAGGGACCCGACCCAGAGACGAGTGACGTCATCAGCGGGACCCGACCCAGAGACGCACGACGTCATCAGAGGGACTCGACCCAGAGACGAGTGACGTCATCAGAGGGACCCGACCCAGAGACGTGTGACGTCATCAGAGAGACTCGACCTAGAGACGCGTGACGTCATCAGAGGGACCCGACCCAGAGACGCGTGACGTCATCAGAGGGACTCGACCCAGAGACGAGTGACGTCATCAGCGGGACCCGACCCAGAGACGCATGACGTCATCAGAGGGACTCGACCCAGAGACGCGTGACGTCATCAGAGGGACCCGACCCAGAGACGTGTGACGTCATCAGAGAGACTCGACCTAGAGACGCGTGACGTCATCAGAGGGACCCGACCCAGAGACGCGTGACGTCATCAGCGGGACTCGACCCAGAGATACGTGACGTCATCAGAGGGACTCGACCCAGAGACGCGTGACGTCATCAGCGGAACCCGACCCAGAGACGTGTGACGTCATCAGAGAGACTCGACCCAGAGACGCGTGACGTCATCAGAGGGACCCGACCCAGAGACGCGTGACGTCATCAGCGGGACTCGACCCAGAGACGCGTGACGTCATCAGAGGGACTCGACCCAGAGATACGTGACGTCATCCGAGGGACTCGACCCAGAGATACGAGTGACGTCATCAGAGGGACTTGACCCAGAGATATGAGTGACGTCATCAGAGGGACTCGACCCAGAGATACGTGACGTCATCAGAGGGACCTGACCCAGAGACGTGTGACGTCATCAGAGGGACTCGACCCAGAGACGCGTGACGTCATCAGCGAGACCCGACCCAGAGACGCGTGACGTCATCAGAGGGACTCGACCCAGAGACGCGTGACGTCATCAGAGGGACTCGACCCAGAGACGTGTGACGTCATCAGCGGGACTCGACCCAGAGACGCGTGACGTCATCAGAGGGACTCGACCCAGAGACGCGTGACGTCATCAGAGGGACTCGACCCAGAGACGCGTGACGTCATCAGAGGGACTCGACCCAGAGACGCGTGACGTCATCAGAGGGACTCGACCCAGAGACGCGTGACGTCATCAGAGGGACTCGACCCAGAGATGCGTGAGATTAACAGCGGGACGCGAACCAGAGATCAGACTTTAGCCGGACACTGGTTTAACTTTAGCCGGACACTGGTTTAACTTTAGCCGGACACTGGTTTAACTTTAGCCGGACACTGGTTTAACTTTAGCCTGACACTGGTTTAACTTACGCCGGACACTGGTTTAACTTTAGCCGGACACTGGTTTAACTTTAGCCGGACACTGGTTTAACTTTAGCCTGACACTGGTTTAACTTTAGCCTGACACTGGTTTAACTTTAGCCTGACACTGGTTTAACTTTAGCCTGACACTGGTTTAACTTTAGCCGGACACTGGTTTAACTTTAGCCTGACACTGGTTTAACTTTAGCCGGACACTGGTTTAACTTTAGCCGGACACTGGTTTAACTTTAGCCGGACACTGGTTTAACTTTAGCCGGACACTGGTTTAACTTTAGCCTGACACTGGTTTAACTTTAGCCGGACACTGGTTTAACTTTAGCCGGACACTGGTTTAACTTTAGCCTGACACTGGTTTAACTTTAGCCGGACACTGGTTTAACTTTAGCCTGACACTGGTTTAACTTTAGCCTGACACTGGTTTAACTTTAGCCTGACACTGGTTTAACTTTAGCCTGACACTGGTTTAACTTTAGCCTGACATTGGTTTAACTTTAGCCTGACACTGGTTTAACTTTAGCCGGACACTGGTTTAACTTTAGCCTGACACTGGTTTAACTTTAGCCGGACACTGGTTTAACTTTAGCCTGACACTGGTTTAACTTTAGCCGGACACTGGTTTAACTTTAGCCTGACACTGGTTTAACTTTAGCCTGACACTGGTTTAACTTTAGCCTGACACTGGTTTAACTTTAGCCTGACACTGGTTTAACTTTAGCCTGACATTGGTTTAACTTTAGCCTGACACTGGTTTAACTTTAGCCGGACACTGGTTTAACTTTAGCCTGACACTGGTTTAACTTTAGCCTGACACTGGTTTAACTTTAGCCGGACACTGGTTTAACTTTAGCCTGACACTGGTTTAACTTTAGCCGGACACTGGTTTAACTTTAGCCGGACACTGGTTTAACTTTAGCCTGACACTGGTTTAACTTTAGCCGGACACTGGTTTAACTTTAGCCGGACACTGGTTTAACTTTAGCCTGACACTGGTTTAACTTTAGCCGGACACTGGTTTAACTTTAGCCGGACACTGGTTTAACTTTAGCCGGACACTGGTTTAACTTTAGCCTGACACTGGTTTAACTTTAGCCGGACACTGGTTTAACTTTAGCCGGACACTGGTTTAACTTTAGCCTGACACTGGTTTAACTTTAGCCGGACACTGGTTTAACTTTAGCCTGACACTGGTTTAACTTTAGCCGGACACTGGTTTAACTTTAGCCTGACACTGGTTTAACTTTAGCCTGACATTGGTTTAACTTTAGCCTGACACTGGTTTAACTTTAGCCGGACACTGGTTTAACTTTAGCCTGACACTGGTTTAACTTTAGCCTGACACTGGTTTAACTTTAGCCGGACACTGGTTTAACTTTAGCCTGACACTGGTTTAACTTTAGCCGGACACTGGTTTAACTTTAGCCGGACACTGGTTTAACTTTAGCCTGACACTGGTTTAACTTTAGCCGGACACTGGTTTAACTTTAGCCGGACACTGGTTTAACTTTAGCCTGACACTGGTTTAACTTTAGCCGGACACTGGTTTAACTTTAGCCGGACACTGGTTTAACTTTAGCCTGACACTGGTTTAACTTTAGCCGGACACTGGTTTAACTTTAGCCTGACACTGGTTTAACTTTAGCCGGACACTGGTTTAACTTTAGCCTGACACTGGTTTAACTTTAGCCTGACATTGGTTTAACTTTAGCCTGACACTGGTTTAACTTTAGCCGGACACTGGTTTAACTTTAGCCTGACACTGGTTTAACTTTAGCCGGACACTGGTTTAACTTTAGCCTGACACTGGTTTAACTTTAGCCTGACATTGGTTTAACTTTAGCCTGACACTGGTTTAACTTTAGCCGGACACTGGTTTAACTTTAGCCTGACACTGGTTTAACTTTAGCCTGACACTGGTTTAACTTTAGCCGGACACTGGTTTAACTTTAGCCGGACACTGGTTTAACTTTAGCCTGACACTGGTTTAACTTTAGCCGGACACTGGTTTAACTTTAGCCTGACACTGGTTTAACTTTAGCCTGACACTGTGTCAGAAAGTCTTTTATTTTGAAACTGTAGTGATATAATTTCCGTTCTGTGTGCGTCATTTCCTTATTACCGACTGCATTCTGTGGGATGGTAGCCCTCGTGTGCGTAATATAAGTGAAAGTAAGTTTCTTTCAGTAATAAGATGCAAATATTGCCATCAGACTTGTTTAGATATTGTTTACTGTAATCTTTTTTCCTGTTAAGTCTCTTACATGCATACTTTGTGTGTATTTCGGTAGTTAATAGGTATTATGGGACTGTTATAAGACATATCGGACTGGAGATTGTTTCCTTTACACTATTTCAGCTTTAGCTGTATTCTTGAGTGCTATATTTCAGTTATTATGTCCTTTAGTCCGACAGTTAAATCGTGTTTAGCCGATGTGTCGTCTTTAGACGCGCTTAGAGTCTAGTTCCCGCTCCGAGCCCCTCACGTGCTGAGAGCATGGGTGCAGTTGCGCTCGCTTCCACTAGAGGGAAGTAAAGAACGCCGAATCCATTTAGAATGTATATTTGGCCATTAATCCGCTTGTATACTAGTTATTTATGGCTCTTTCCGATTTATATTTGACTAAACTGATTTGTTTTAGAATTCTAATTCAATGTTTATTATTATATTGGATATTACTGTATACATTTGTACATATTCATACTTTGTACATCGTGACTAATATTATTTTATTTTCTTGTTTCTTTTATAGACCACACACACAGAAATGCATATATTACTGTTTGTACAACGATGTCTATACTCAAACTTCAATAATTAAAAAGTTTGCTGGAATAATTTCTCCGTGCCCTTCTCCTTGACCGGAGCTCTGTCAAAAGAAACTGTCAGACCAGTATTATCCCTTCAGAGCATTGCACTCTATCACATGGTCCTTCGAGCCGGATCTGACAGCCTTCTGGAGACAATATGGAGCCAGGACAACCATCTGCAGATCCAGCAGTGCGTTCTCGACCCCAGCGGGAGATACAGTTACCAGCATCCCTTGCAAACTTTGAAGTTGGGTACAGACCGAGAGTTACAGTACCTCCTGCCTCCAAAGCTGAGGAATTCCGAGAAGCAATCCCAGCTCACAACATCCCGATCCTTCATCCACCTTCACGGCCGTTGGTAAGAGCTGAGTCATGTCGATCCTCAGTATCTTCTCATCGTAGCAGAACGAGATCTCAAATCAGTGAGGCCTTATCAACTAAGAGGTCCGTTGCAGAAGGGCTATCCGCACTACAGAGTGCCATGTTGGAGGAACAGGTCAAGCGGATGGAATTAGCAGAAGCACAGCGGCAGATTATGGAGCAGACTCTAGTGGACGAGCAGTGTACTCTTTTGGACAAAGAAGCCAGAGATGCTCTCGAGGAGAAGGAGGAACTTATCAGAGAACAAGACCGGCATAGACGTCGACTGGAGGAGAAAGCGCAGATGGCATATAAGAATAAAGAGGCTATCACAAGGCATCAGATGCTTCGACAGCGACTGAAAGAGAAAGAGATGGAATTGGCGCAAGCAGCTCTAATCACGTCTTTCCTGAAGGAAGAAGGAAGTGAAAGTCCTCGTTCTTCCAGGCCCCTTAGTGAATGTGAGTACAACCCAAGGTCCTCATCAGAAGCTCAGCCTCTTATACTCGACTCATCAAGTGTACATGGACTGCTCCATTCTACTCCTATTCATGTTCTCACACCAGTCTCCAATGCAGTCATTAGTTTATCTGACTCGACCAGTCCTCTATCAGTCCAGCCTGCTCCACAAGTGAGTGCTTATACTACTACTAGTATGCTCGCTCAACCTCAGCCTACGTATATTACGATGCTCCCCCCTCCTCCTCCTGAAATCATCAACCCAGCGTCACAGTCGGCTCCTAGACCAGCTGTGAGTGCCGTGACTTCACGTGCTCCGCCACTGTCAGTAGAACAGAGTATGGGCCGATTTCGCCAGCCACAGATGGTCTATAACCAAGCCCAGATCCGACATGTGCCTCCACCTGTTAATCCTTTACAACCAGTGCTATCAGTTGCCAACACGCAGTCCTATCCTTACCCTAATGTTCCATCTTTGGCACGACCGGGCACAGCGCCTTTAGATTACAGGGCAGCACCAGGCACAGACCTCATGGAGCTTCTAGTTGCTACATCTTATGGCCTTCCTAGACCTACTCTACCTCACTTCACCTCAGGTAAAGAGTCAGACTTTGCCCTGCTCAAGATGGCTTTGGATAATCTGCTCAATACACATGCTCACCTTACAGAGCAGTTCAAATATCAAGTCCTCCTCGACCATTTGAAACTGCCAAGCGCTCATAAGCTAGCCCAAGCCTACATGCACGATCCAAAGCCATACACCTCAGCTCTCCAGGCTCTCCAAGATAAATATGGGCAACCGCGTCAGCTTGTGCAGAGTGAGCTTGGTACTATCTTAAACTCACCTCCCGTACGATCTGGAGATCCAGAGGCGTTTGATAACTTTGCTCTATCAGTACAAAGTCTTGTTGGCATGCTCCGCTCCCTTGAGGGTGAAAATGGCTATGAACTACGATGCGGCTCCCATGTCGACAGGCTGCTCAGCAAATTGCCTACTAACTATCGAGATGGGTTTGTGGAGTACAGCATAAACCGCGGCATCCTGAGGACTGGCACTGATCAGACCTATACACTTGAAGACTTCTCTGTTTGGCTTCAGTTAAAGTCACAAGCCAAGCGCATTTCATCTCGAGCAGCTCTGATGTTCCAAGACCAGCCTAAGCCAGTTAAGGGCCAAAGGAAATCCCAGGGTCCTTCATCCAACGTGTTTTACAACACTGAGAGCCGAGCAAAGGTAACCCTTCCAGATCCTGTTCGTAGCCCAAAGTCACCTAAAAGTAAACCCAGTATGAAGCCTTACTGCCCGTACTGCGATGCCCGTGAGCATTACCTCAGTTTATGCCCCAAATTCAAAACGCTCACTCCATCAGAGATTTCTACCTGGATTAAGGACAGAGGCTGTTGGAGGTGTGGCAGAAACCACAAACCTGAGGCATGTACTCTGAAAAAGCCTTGCCAAGTGTGCAAACAGCAACACCTGACCGTGCTCCACGAAGTATGTTCCCAAGAGGCTAAGAAAGTGTTAATGGTCAGTGCTGCTCCCAACACTATATACTTTGACCGTCCTAGTCGTCCGAATAAAGTCATGTTGAAGCTAGTCCAGGTGCGCCTGTACAATGCCGAGCACTCTCTGGAAGGGTTTGCTATCCTGGACGACGGATCAGAGAGAACCCTCATCCTTCCCTCAGCAGTCCAGCATCTCCACTTACACAAAGAACCTGAGAGTTTGCCTTTGCGTACTGTCCGCCATGAGGTGATCCATCTACAAGGAGCTGCTGTCTCGTTTGACATCTCCCCGGCTCATTCTCCCAAAGAAAGGTACAACATCTTTCATGCCTTCACTGCCGGTGAGCTGAGCCTGTCTGAGCATAGCTATCCTGTCAAGTTGCTCATGCGCAGATACTCCCACCTGCAAGGTCTTCCTCTGCCGAACGTTGACAAGGTCCAACCTCTCCTGCTGATAGGCTCTGACTTCCCACATCTGCTGCTTCCCAAACAACCGATCCGAGCAGGTCCTCCTGGGAGCCCTGTGGCTGTGCGTACTGCTCTTGGTTGGACATTGCAAGGCCCCGCTAACTTCAACCTCACTGGTGAGCATTCACACTGTTACTTCACCATGTCTCCTAATTCAGAGCTGCAGCGGCACGTTGAACGACTGTGGGAAGTTGACATAAACCCGTATGCCAACGCCAAGACTGTGATTCGCTCCAAAGAAGATCAGCAGGCCCTAGAACTGCTAGAACAGGGCACTGTCAAGGTAGATGTGGATGGAGTACCAAGGTATGCCACTCCACTGCTGAGGCGCAAAGCTAGACCTAAACTCTGGGCTCCAAAGCATACATTGCTCCCACAGCTACGGAGCATAGAACCTCGTCTAGCCAAAGACACTGCTTTAGCTAATACCTACTGTCAAGAAATCCAGAAGCTTGAACAGTTGGGTTATGCCAAACCTCTACCTCCTGACACAGTAGACAGCTCCACAGAGTCCTGGTATCTGCCACACCACGTTGTTCACCATAATGGTAAGGCGAGGATTGTCTACAACTGTTCCTACCAGCACAACGGCCAGAGTCTCAATAGTCAACTGTTGCCCGGTCCGACCTTAGGTCCTACTCTCCTCGGTGTACTTCTCCGGTTCCGAGAACACAGTGTGGCGATCAGTGGTGACATCAAATCGATGTTTCATCAAGTTCGACTGTTACCAGAAGATAAGCCCCTTCTCCGTTTTCTCTGGAGAGGTATGAAGAGGGAGGAGGAACCAACAGTATATGAGTGGCAGGTTTTGCCATTCGGGACGACATGCAGCCCCTGCTGTGCCATATACGCCCTTCAGCGGCATGTGAAGGATAACAGCAGCGGTTATGAGGACATCTTGCACCTTGTGGAGACTGCCTTCTACGTCGACAACTGTTTGACCAGTGTCACTAATGCTGATGAAGCCAAGAACATTGTTGACCGGATGCGTAAACTGCTCTCAGCTGGAGGCTTTGACATCAGGCAGTGGGCCAGTAACATTCCCACAGTTGTTGAGCATCTTCCCTTGGAAGCGAGAGCGGCAAGCACTGAGTTGTGGCTGTCTCAACCTCGACAGGATCCTGAAGAGCCAGCTTTAGGCCTTCGATGGAACTGCCTTACCGATTGTCTTGGGTACCGCCACAGACCAGTAGAGTATTCACAGTCAACTCTGAGAAATGTCTATAAGGTGCTGGCAACACAATATGATCCCATAGGATACTTGATTCCATTCACTACCCGAGCGAAGATCCTGATTCAAGACCTGTGGAGAGTGGGAGTTGGTTGGGATGAACCTATTAGACCAGAGGCTCTGCTGGATATCTGGAGACAATGGGAAAGTGAACTAGTCCATCTTCCACAAGTGGAGATTCCCAGATGCTATGTCCCATCAGTAGCAAGCATTGGTTCACTCAGACGTGAGGCACACATCTTCTGCGATGCCTCTGAAAGGGCCTACGGGGCAGTCGCTTACCTTCGCACCCAAGACAATCAAGGTGAAGTGCATGTTGCCTTTGTGATGGCTCGGTCACGAGTTAGCCCTCGTAAACAACTGTCTATACCACGTCTTGAGCTGTGTGCTGCTTTAGCAGGAGCCCAGATGGCTAAAGTCATTATGACAGAACTGTCAATCCCTTCACAACAAGTCAATCTCTGGACTGACTCGATGACAGTTTTGACGTGGCTCAATTCCGACTCGTGTCGCTACAAGGTCTTTGTCGGCACTAGGGTCGCGGAAATTCAAGAACACACTGAAAGCTCGACCTGGCGGTACATTAACACAACTGACAATCCAGCAGACGACCTTACTCGTGGTAAACCCTTGCTCGAGCTTAGCCAGCCGAACCGGTGGAGCCAAGGTCCACCATTTCTCCGACAACATCCAGACTCCTGGCCAGTGCTTCAGTTAATAGAAGCCCAAGAAGCTGACGAAGAAGAACTTCGGAAGACATTGTTCTGTGGAGTCACCACCTGCTCTCCAAACACGACCCTTATGTCTGATATAGACAATTGGGACAGTCTTATCAAGGCTACCCATGAGAGCCTTCACGGGGCGGCTGATGGCCAGAATAGTCCTACCATGACAGCAGCTGATGTCCAAACAGTAGAACTACATGTCATCAGACAATCTCAGAGTGAGTCCTTCCCTGAAGAGGTGAAAGCTCTGGCTGCTGGTAAGCCCATCTCGAGACTGAGTCGCCTGCTCATGCTTGCTCCCGAGTATGATGAAGCTGTTGGCCTAGTGAGAGTGGGAGGTAGACTACGCAGGGCAGAAGATCTTGACCCAGATGCGATACATCCTATCATCCTTGATCCCAAATCTCATGTTACACAGCTGCTCATTAAGAAATATGACTGTGAACTGCTACATCCTGGTCCCGAGCGGGTCTTTGCCGAGATGAGGAGAAGATATTGGATCCTCAGAGGAAGAGAGTCTATTAAGCGTCATCAACACGGCTGTGTTGAATGTCAGAGATGGCGCGCTACTCCAGTGGTACCTCAGATGGCAGACCTACCCCCTGCCAGGCTTCGCTTATACAAGCCACCTTTCTGGTCTACTGGGGTCGATTGTTTCGGTCCCTACAACGTCAAGATTGGCCGGCGGACCGAGAAGCGGTGGGGTCTGATTTTCAAGTGCATGACGACGAGTTGTGTACATCTTGACCTACTGGAGAACATAGACACTGATGCTTTCTTGATGGCTCTCCGCCGATTCATCGCCCGTCGAGGCAAGCCATTTGAGATCCTGTCAGACAGAGGAACCAATTTCAGAGGTGGAGCCGCGGAGCTACAAGCTAGCTTCACCGCTTTAGAAGGTCCTCTCCAAGAGCAGCTGGCCAAGCAGCAGATCGAGTTCCGTTTCAATCCCCCTGGGTCTCCACACTTTGGAGGAATGTGGGAACGAGAGATCAAGTCGATTAAGTCAGCTCTCCAAGTCATCCTTCAGGACCACACCGTTGCCGAACCTGTGCTGCAAACTGTACTAATTGAAGTGGAGGGAATGCTCAACGCTAAACCGCTTGGGTATATCTCATCCGATGCTGCAGACCCGGATCCTGTTACACCAAATCTGCTATTAATGGGACGCCGTGATGCATCACTCCCACAGGCTGTCTATGCATCTAGCGACCTTCTCGGCAGAAGAAGATGGCGCCACAGCCAGATCCTGGCAGACCATTTCTGGTCCAACTTCATCCGTCGCCATCTCCCGGATCTTCAGAAGCGGTCGAAGTGGCACAAGGACACAGATAATCTGACTGCTGGCCAGGTGGTAATGGTGGTAGATTCGCAGCTACCCAGAGCCCAGTGGCCCATCGGGAGAGTGGTGAATACCCGTTCCGGCCTGGATGGACGAGTCAGGGCGGCTGAAGTCAAGATCAAGGAACAGACTTACCTACGGCCAGTTGTGCGCCTTGTGCGATTGCCAGCCTGGGAGGATGAAGACGACTCCAACTAAGTAGACTTTCTTTGGGGATTCAAATTTATTGCTAAATTTGGGGGCGGCTATGTCAGAAAGTCTTTTATTTTGAAACTGTAGTGATATAATTTCCGTTCTGTGTGCGTCATTTCCTTATTACCGACTGCATTCTGTGGGATGGTAGCCCTCGTGTGCGTAATATAAGTGAAAGTAAGTTTCTTTCAGTAATAAGATGCAAATATTGCCATCAGACTTGTTTAGATATTGTTTACTGTAATCTTTTTTCCTGTTAAGTCTCTTACATGCATACTTTGTGTGTATTTCGGTAGTTAATAGGTATTATGGGACTGTTATAAGACATATCGGACTGGAGATTGTTTCCTTTACACTATTTCAGCTTTAGCTGTATTCTTGAGTGCTATATTTCAGTTATTATGTCCTTTAGTCCGACAGTTAAATCGTGTTTAGCCGATGTGTCGTCTTTAGACGCGCTTAGAGTCTAGTTCCCGCTCCGAGCCCCTCACGTGCTGAGAGCATGGGTGCAGTTGCGCTCGCTTCCACTAGAGGGAAGTAAAGAACGCCGAATCCATTTAGAATGTATATTTGGCCATTAATCCGCTTGTATACTAGTTATTTATGGCTCTTTCCGATTTATATTTGACTAAACTGATTTGTTTTAGAATTCTAATTCAATGTTTATTATTAGGGGTTCAAGCACGAAGTGCTGAAACCCTATTGTAATTGTATTGATTTTTATTATTATTATTATTATTATTATTAGGGGTTCAAGCACGAAGTGCTGAAACCCTATTGTAATTGTACTGATTTTTAGGTGTTCAAGCACGAAGTGCTGAAAACCTATTGTAATTGTACTGATTTTTATTATTATTATTATTATTATTATTATTCCGCCGTAAAACGCATCGTGCAGCCCAAACCGTAAGAGCTGGATCTTTGAAACTTTGACAGCTGGTAGTACAAAAATCGAGGAGAGGTTATCAAATTATGAGCCATATTGGCCCATAGGTGGCGCTATAATAATCAATTGCGCGAAACTGCTCATATCTCCTAAAATGTAAGTTGTAGACTCAAGTGTCTTATATCACTGGAAAGCTGGATGCCTGAAGGACAAAACGTATATCTCGGATTTTTAATTTTATATGCAAATTTGTCCGCCATTTTGAATTTTATCTAAAACCTACTTTTGCGAACTAGTCCCTGGATTTTTGCCCGATCGGAACCAAACCAGTGCAGAAATGTTCTCTGGAGTCTGAATACCAATAATTATCGAAAAAAAGTTGTATTTTCGATTCAAGGTCGATAGGGGGTGCAAAATGAACATTTTGAAATTAGGCAATTTTACTAAAATGGCTATAACTCAAGAAGTAAATAAGATATCTTCACCAAACTCAATAGACATGTGTATGAGGACAGTTTGCGGTCACTGTAAAAATACTGCATCGATTGGTCACATGGTGGCGCTATAACATTAAATAAACATATAATTGGCTAAAACCATCTGACCATTTGTCCAATTGACTTGAAATTTGGTATGCAGTGTCTTGGTGCAAGTTACCATGTATGTCTAAAAGGATATTGGCATATCTCAAAAAACATGGCCGCCATCAACCAATGAAGTTTGAGCACCTATTAGACGAGGTTAACGGAGGCTGATCGGAACGAAACTCGAGGGGCATATTCGACTTGTGGCACTAGAGGTCTGTAAGAATTTTCATAGAAATCGGCCACTAGTTGGCGCTAAAGAGTTTTATGGCTCTGTAATCACGTGGTGTTGCACACATCCACACAAAATGAATATCATTTGATAGATCTCCTCATGATGAACAACTTTGCCTCTAGAACCATTGCTGTCAATTGAATCGTTCATTAAATATTCACAAATATATTGAAAACCTACTTTTGCGAACTAGTCCCTGGTTTTTTGTCTGATCAAAACCAAACCAGTCTAGGACAAATCTCTGGAGTCTCTAGATAAATAATTATTGAAAAAAAGTTGAACTTTTTAATTTTTTGCATGGTATTAAAAGGGTTATTTTGAAAAGGGGTGTGGCATAATGAACCAAAAAGCCTATAAATCCTAAAGGAAAACTCAGAACTTCACAAAAATTGATGAGCATATGTGACATAACATGCTGAAGAAGCATGCAAAGTTTCATGGAGATCGAACCGTAGACATAATATATAATTCATATTATGTCTTTATCAATTCAATAGTTTAACAATAATCACATAATCACAATAAATTAGTCCAAAAGGGTAGGGGCGGCAGTGGCTCAGTGGTTCATGTAGGTTGTCTACAAACCGAAAGGTTGGTGGTTCGATCCCCGGTTCCACCTGACCAAGTGTCGAGGTGTCTATGAGCAAGACACCTAACCCTATAATGTTAGCCAGTGCAGTACAATTCTCTGAACTCTCTTGATCAATTATTATAAGAAAAAGTTGAACTACTTCATGTGAATGCCTATAATCGATGGCTTCAACATGTAGCCTTGAAATGAATGCTCAGATGTTAAACACAAGTTAGAACACGTGACATTAAAACATCATGAACATTTTCAGACAGATCGGACAAAATATGCCTATACAACAGTTAAAAAGGTGAACATGATATCAACATGATGGTCTATTAAGCCAATAAGTGGAGTTTTACTGCCCCCTGCTGTTCAAAATTGTCATTTGTCATGACTACTCAACTATAATTCATATTATGACTTTATCAATTCACTAGTTTAACAATAATCACATAATCACAATAATTTAGTCAAAAAGGGTAGGGGCGGCAGTGGCTCAGTGGTTCATGTAGGTTGTCTACAAACCGAAAGGTTGGTGGTTCGATCCCCGGTTCAGCCTGACCAAGTGTTGAGGTGTCCATGAGCAAGACACCTAACCCCAGCTGCTCCCGATGAGCTGAATGGTGCCATGTATGGCTGACACCGCCGTCAGTGTGTGAATGGGTGAATGTGAGGCAATATGTAAAGCGCTTTGGTGACCATTAGGTCTATGAATGTGCTATATAAATGCTGTCCATTTACCAAAATTACTATGACAACTGTCACATTTACTTTGACAACTGTCACATCTAGCTCATGTGATTCTAATGAGTGAATGAGATAATTCTGAGTGATCTGTTAGGTTTATATTCAGTGAGCATATCTGTAATATATTGAGGTCCTAACCCATTAAATGATTTATATACCAGTAATAATACTTTGAAATCAATCCTAAATGTAACTGGGAGCCAGTGTAAAGACCTGAGGACTGGTGTGATCTGCTCATATTTTCTGGTCCTGCTCAGACTCCTGGCAGCGGCGTTCTGTATGAGCTGCAACTGTCTTATGGTATTTTTAGGAAGGCCAATGAGGAGATACAGTAATGCACCCTGCTGGTGTAAGCAAGCATAATGGAGATAAAGGGATAGTTCACTTTGAAATTAATTTTTCGTATGTTTTAGATTACCCCAAGGGTATCCAAGATGTAGGTGACAAAATGCACCCAAAAGTATATAAATCCTAAAGGAAAACTCACAACTTCAAAAAAAAAAAATGATGAGCATATGTGTCATAACATGTAAAAGAAGCATGCACAGTTTCATGGAGATCAGACCATAGATGGTGCTATATCTGTTAAAAAGCATTAAAACCATTTATTTGCAATGGTTAATTGCCTGTATTGGCTGTAAATGGTGTTTTCCATCTATTATGTCACTGGATAAATGTATGTTTAATAAAATTTAATGCCTTTTGATGCTTTTGTGCTTTAAGGCCTTAAAGGCCTAAACTGCTTGAACACCGATAAATGCTGCTTGCAGCTTTAATTAGGTGTTCAAGCACGAAGTGCTGAAAACCTATTGTAATTGTACTGATTTTTATTATTATTATTATTATTATTATTATTCCGCCGTAAAACGCATCGTGCAGCCCAAACCGTAAGAGCTGGATCTTTGAAACTTTGACAGCTGGTAGTACAAAAATCGAGGAGAGGTTATCAAATTATGAGCCATATTGGCCCATAGGTGGCGCTATAATAATCAATTGCGCAAAACTGCTCATATCTCCTAGAATGTAAGTTGTAGACTCAAGTGTCTTATATCACTGGAAAGCTGGATGCCTGAAGGACAAAACGTATATCTCGGATTTTTAATTTTATATGCAAATTTGTCCGCCATTTTGAATTTTATCTAAAACCTACTTTTGCGAACTAGTCCCTGGATTTTTGCCCGATCGGAACCAAACCAGTGCAGAAATGTTCTCTGGAGTCTGAATACCAATAATTATCGAAAAAAAGTTGTATTTTCGATTCAAGGTCGATAGGGGGTGCAAAATGAACATTTTGAAATTAGGCAATTTTACTAAAATGGCTATAACTCAAGAAGTAAATAAGATATCTTCACCAAACTCAATAGACATGTGTATGAGGACAGTTTGCGGTCACTGTAAAAATACTGCATCGATTGGTCACATGGTGGCGCTATAACATTAAATAAACATATAATTGGCTAAAACCATCTGACCATTTGTCCAATTGACTTGAAATTTGGTATGCAGTGTCTTGGTGCAAGTTACCATGTATGTCTAAAAGGATATTGGCATATCTCAAAAAACATGGCCGCCATCAACCAATGAAGTTTGAGCACCTATTAGACGAGGTTAACGGAGGCTGATCGGAACGAAACTCGAGGGGCATATTCGACTTGTGGCACTAGAGGTCTGTAAGAATTTTCATAGAAATCGGCCACTAGTTGGCGCTAAAGAGTTTTATGGCTCTGTAATCACGTGGTGTTGCACACATCCACACAAAATGAATATCATTTGATAGATCTCCTCATGATGAACAACTTTGCCTCTAGAACCATTGCTGTCAATTGAATCGTTCATTAAATATTCACAAATATGTTGAAAAGCTACTTTTGCGAACTAGTCCCTGGTTTTTTGTCTGATCAAAACCAAACCAGTCTAGGACAAATCTCTGGAGTCTCTAGATAAATAATTATTGAAAAAAAGTTGAACTTTTAAATTTTTTGCATGGTATTAAAAGGGTTATTTTGAAAAGGGGTGTGGCATAATGAACCAAAAAGCCTATAAATCCTAAAGGAAAACTCAGAACTTCACAAAAATTGATGAGCATATGTGACATAACATGCTGAAGAAGCATGCAAAGTTTCATGGAGATCGAACCGTAGACATAATATATAATTCATATTATGTCTTTATCAATTCAATAGTTTAACAATAATCACATAATCACAATAATTTAGTCCAAAAGGGTAGGGGCGGCAGTGGCACAGTGGTTCATGTAGGTTGTCTACAAACCGAAAGGTTGGTGGTTCGATCCCCGGTTCCGCCTGACCAAGTGTCGAGGTGTCTGTGAGCAAGACACCTAACCCTATAATGTTAGCCAGTGCAGTACAATTCTCTGAACTCTCTTGATCAATTATTATAAGAAAAAGTTGAACTACTTCATGTGAATGCCTATAATCGATGGCTTCAACATGTAGCCTTGAAATGAATGCTTAGATGTTAAACACAAGTTAGAACACGTGACATTAAAACATCATGAACATTTTCAGACAGATCGGACAAAATATGCCTATACAACAGTTAAAAAGGTGAACATGATATCAACATGATGGTCTATTAAGCCAATAAGTGGAGTTTTACTGCCCCCTGCTGTTCAAAATTGTCATTTGTCATGACTACTCAACTATAATTCATATTATGACTTTATCAATTCACTAGTTTAACAATAATCACATAATCACAATAATTTAGTCAAAAAGGGTAGGGGCGGCAGTGGCTCAGTGGTTCATGTAGGTTGTCTACAAACCGAAAGGTTGGTGGTTCGATCCCCGGTTCCACCTGACCAAGTGTCGAGGTGTCTATGAGCAAGACACCTAACCCTATAATGTTAGCCAGTGCAGTACAATTTTCTGAACTCTCTTGATCAATTATTATAAGAAAAAGTTGAACTACTTCATGTGAATGCCTATAATCGATGGCTTCAACATGTAGCCTTGAAATGAATGCTCAGATCTTAAAAACAAGTTAGAACACGTGACATTGAAACATCACGAACATTTTCAGACAGATCGGACAAAATATGCCTATATAACAGTTAAAAAGGTGAAAATGATATCAACATGATGGTCTATTAAGCTAATAAGTGGAGTTTTACTGCCCCCTGCTGTTCAAAATTGTCATTTGTCATGACTACTCAACTATAATTCACTAGTTTAACAATAATCACATAATCACAATAATTTAGTCAAAAAGGGTAGGGGCGGCAGTGGCTCAGTGGTTCATGTAGGTTGTCTACAAACCGAAAGGTTGGTGGTTCGATCCCCGGTTCAGCCTGACCAAGTGTCGAGGTGTCCATGAGCAAGACACCTAACCCCAGCTGCTCCCGACGAGCTGAATGGTGCCATGTATGGCTGACACCGCCGTCAGTGTGTGAATGGGTGAATGTGAGGCAATATGTAAAGCGCTTTGGTGACCATTAGGTCTATGAATGTGCTATATAAATGCTGTCCATTTACCAAAATTACTATGACAACTGTCACATTTACTTTGACAACTGTCACATCTAGCTCATGTGATTCTAATGATCTGATTGATCTGTTAGGTTTATATTCAGTGAGCATATCTGTAATATATTGAGGTCCTAACCCATTAAATGATTTATATACCAGTAATAATACTTTGAAATCAATCCTAAATGTAACTGGGAGCCAGTGTAAAGACCTGAGGACTGGTGTGATCTGCTCATATTTTCTGGTCCTGCTCAGACTCCTGGCAGCGGCGTTCTGTATGAGCTGCAACTGTCTTATGGTATTTTTAGGAAGGCCAATGAGGAGATACAGTAATGCACCCTGCTGGTGTAAGCAAGCATAATGGAGATAAAGGGATAGTTCACTTTGAAATTATTTTTTCGTATGTTTTAGCTTACCCCAAGGGTATCCAAGATGTAGGTGACAAAATGCACACAAAAGTATATAAATCCTAAAGGAAAACTCACAACTTCAAAAAAAAATGATGAGCATATGTGTCATAACATGTAAAAGAAGCATGCACAGTTTCATGGAGATCAGACCATAGATGGTGCTATATCTGTTAAAAAGCATTAAAACCATGTATTTGCAATGGTTAATTGCCTGTATTGGCTGTAAATGGTGTTTTCCATCTATTATGTCACTGGATAAATGTATGTTTAATAAAATTTAATGCCTTTTGATGCTTTTGTGCTTTAAGGCCTTAAAGGCCTAAACTGCTTGAACACCGATAAATGCTGCTTGCAGCTTTAATTATTATTATTATTCTTCAGACTTAAAACGCATCGTGCAGCCCAAACCGTAAGTGCTGGAGCTCTGAAACTTTGTCAGATGGTAGTACAAAAATCGAGGAGAGGTTATCAAATTATGAGCCCGATTGGCCCATAGGTGGCGCTATAGCAACCAATTGCGCGAAACTGCTCATAACTCGTAGACCGTAAGTCGTAGACTCAAGTGTCTTATATCATTGGAAAGCTGGTCACCTGACGAAAAAAACGTATATCTCCGATTTCATTTCCGGTATGCAAATTTTTCCACAATTTTGAATTTTGTCGAAAAACTACTTTTGCGAACTAGTCCCTGGTTTTTTACCCAATTGGAACCAAACCAGTGCAGAAATGTTCTCTGGAGTCTGAAGATTAATAATTATCAAAAAAATGTTGAAATTTCTATTTCCGGTCGCTAGGGGGAGCAAAATAAACGTTGTAGCAGGAGCCTATTTTACTAAAATGGCTATAACTCGAGAAGTCAATGAGATATTTTCACCAAACTCGGTACCCATGTGTACGAGTTCAATTTGAGGTCACGTTACAAAAATCGCGTCGATTGAACACTAGGTGGCGCTATAATATGAAAAAAAATAAAACCACCTGACCGTTAGTCCGATTGACTCGAAAATTGGTTTGTGGTGTCTTGGTCCAAGGCCCCATGTATGTGTATGAGGACATTGGTGTATCTCAAAAAACATGGCCGCCATCGGCCAATGAAGTTTGAGCACCCATGAAACAAGGTTAACGAAGGCCGATCGGAACGAAACTCGTTGGGAATGTTCGACTCATGGCCCTAGACGTCTGTAACAATTTTGAAAGAAATCGGCCACTAGTTGGCGCTAACGAGTTTTATGGCTCTGTAATCACGTGGTTTGCCCACACCCCCACAAAATGTACATCGTTTGATAGATCTCCTCATGATGAACAACTTTGCCTCTAGAACCATTGCTGTCAATCAAATTGTTCGTTAAATATTCACGAATATGTTAAAAACCTATTTTTGCGAACTAGTCCCTGGTTTTTCGCCCGATCGGAATCAGACCAGTTTTGGACAATTCTCTGAACTCTCTAGATAAATAATTATCAAAAAAATGTTGAAATTTTTAAATTTGCGCATGGTGTTAAATGGTTATTTAGAAAAGGAGCCGTGACAAAATGCACCCAAAAGCCTATAAATCCTAAAGGAAAAGTCAGAACTTCACAAAAATTGATGAGCACATGTGTCATAACTTATTCAACAAGCATGCAAAGTTTCATGGAGATCGGACTATAGGTGGCGCTATAACTGTTAAAAATGTTAAAAACAATGTATTCCCTATGGTAAATTGCCATTATTGAAACTTAAACCTTAATGTCTTTTGATGCTTTTGTGCTTAAAGGCCTTAACGGCCTAAACTGCTTGAACCCCGCTAAATGCTGCTTGCAGCTTTAATTATTATTATTATTATTATTATTCTGCCGTAAAACGCATCGTGCAGACCAAACCGTAAGTGCTGGAGACCTGAAACTTTGTCAGATGGTAGTACAAAAATCGAGGAGAGGTTATCAAATTATGAGCCCGATTGGCCCATAGGTGGCGCTATAGCGACCAATTGCGCGAAACTGCTCATAACTCCTAGACCGTAAGTCGTACACTCAAGTGTCTTATATCGTTGGAAAGCTGGTCACCTGACGAAAAAAACGTATATCTCCGATTTCATTTCCGTCATGATAGATTTTCCGCCATTTTGAATTTTGTCGAAAAACTACTTTTGCGAACTAGTCCCTGGATTTTTGCCCGATCGGAACCAAACCAGTGCAGAAATGTTCTCTGGAGTCTGAAGATCAATAATTATCAAAAAAATGTTGAAATTTCTCGTTCCGGTTGCTAGGGGGCGCAAAATAAACGTTGTGGGAGGAGCCTATTTTACTAAAATGGCTATAGCTTGAGAAGTAAATGAGATATCTTCACCAAACTCTGTACACATGTGTAAGAGTTCAATTTGAGGTGACAGTAAAAAAATCGCGACGATTGAACACTAGGTGGCGCTATAAAATGAAAAAAACAGATAAACACCTGACCGTCAGTCCGATTGACTTGAAAATTTGTATGCAGTGTCTTGGTCCAAGGCCCCATGTATGTGTATGAGGACATTGGTGTATCTCAAAAAACATGGCTGCCATCGGCCAATGAAGTTTGAGCATCTATGAAACAAGGTTAACGAAGGCCGATCGGAACGAAACTCGTTGGGAATGTTCGACTCATGGCCCTAGAGGTCTGTAAAAATTTTGAAAGAAATCGGCCACTAGTTGGCGCTAACGAGTTTTATTGCTCTGTAATCACGTGGTGTTGCACACACCCCCACAAAATGTATATCAATTGATAGATCTCCTCATGATGAACAACTTTGCCTCAAGAACCATTGCTGTCAATCAATTCGTTCGTTAAATATTCACGAATATGTTAAAAACCTACTTTTGCGAACTAGTCCCTGGTTTTTTGCCCGATCGGAACCAGACTAGTCTAGGATAATTCTTTGGACTCTCTAGATCAATAATTATCCAAAAAAAGTTCAACTTTGTCATTTATCTTGCTATAACAGGGTCATTTACAAAAGGGGGCGTGACAAAAAGCCCCCAAAAGCCTGTAAATCCTAAAGGAAAACTCAGAACTTTACAAAAATTGATGAGCATATGTGTCATAACATGCTGAAGAAGCATGCACAGTTTCATGGAGATCGGACCATAGGTGGCGCTATAACTGTTAAAAAGCTTTAAAACCATGTATTTCCAATGGTAAATTGCCAGTATTGGCTGTAAATGGTGTTTTCCATCTCTGATCATATCATAATGTTAAAACCAGTGCAGTACAATTCTCTGGACTCTCTAGATCAATAATTATAAGAAAAGGTTGAACTACTTCATGTGGATGGCTTCAACATGTACTGTGTTGAAGCCATCTATTACTACACTTTCAGTGTCCCTGAAAGTGTTGATCTCTTCAATAAACAAGTCAGAACACGTGACATTAAATAATCATGAACATTTTCAGACAGATCGGACAAAATATGCCTGTAGAACAGTTAAAAACGTGAAAATGATGGTCTGTTAAGCCAATAAGTGGAGTTTTACTGCCACCTGCTGTTCAAAATACTAAGTTGTCATGTATAATTAATATTATGACTTTATCAATTCACTAACTTAACATTTACAATCACATTTAGTCAAAAAGTACTATGACAACTGTCATATTGAATTAAAATCTACACACACTCATTCAGTTGTAGATAAATGATATGAATACCTACCACTGTTGTCACTGTTTTTAACATAGTTTTATAACATTAGATTACAAAGAAGTGCGTGTGTGTGTACATCTCTGATCATATCATAATGTTAAAACTAGTGAAGTACAATTCTCTGGACTCTCTAGATAAATAATTAAAAGAAAAAGTTGAACTACGTTATGTGGATGACTATAATAGGATGGCTTCAACATTTAGTGTATTGAAGCCATCTATTTCTACACTTTCATTGTCCCTGAAAGCGTTGATCTCTTCAATAAACAAGTCAGAACATGTGACATTAAATAATCATGAACATTTTCAGACAGATCTGACAGAATATGCCTAAATAACAGTTAAAAAGGTGAAATGATATCAATATGATGGTCTATTAAGCCAATAAGTGGTGTTTTACTGCCCTCTGCTGTTCAAAATAGTAATTGTCTCACTACTCAACTATAATTAATATTATGACTTTATTAATTAACTATTTTAACATTTGCAATCACATTTAGTCAAATATTGAACACAATCATTTTTTTTGTCAAAGTTTATCACTTCAGTTGTTCTGAATCTTCACATAATTGCTATTAACGTGGTAAATAGCTATACTATATTCCTAGAATCACATTAAAATCCAATCATCCAAGCCCCAATCACTGTAAATAATGATAAATCATGCTAGAACGTGGTAAATTAATGTACACTATGGTCAGAGGTGTAGTGGTAAAAAAAGAGGTGGGTAAACTATAAATTCTGGTGTATTATTTCAAATAATAAGACACTATGGGCTGTTACCCTAGGGGCTGATCAAATTTAATCATTTACACTGAAAAATCACAATTGCATAAAATAATGACATTTATTTAAATTTACATAAGAAACTGGGAAAGAATGATACTACTTTTAAACATTTAACACTAAACCGCCAGTAGGTGGTGGCAGAAGACCGTCTTAATGAGTGAGTCATTCAATTCATTCATTCAAACGATTCGTTCAAACGGCTGATCATTCAAGAATGAGACCGATGTTTTTGAATGTGTCTTTGAATCTTTGACTCAATCGATTCGTTCAAAATGCTGAATGATTCAGTAATGAAAACACGTCGAGTGTTCCTGTGACATGTGCCGTGGTTCTGCTGTGATTATTGTTTGGAACTATTTTCGCTGTTGAAACACAACAAAAACAGCCAATATAGCATCTAAAATGTAAGTGATTTAATTTTTTACCGTTTATTGAACTGTTGTAGGAAATCAATGTCACATTTTCAATCGTGATGGTGTTCAGGAAAAATAAGAGACCCCATTTACACCTGGTATTAAAATGCGATCTGTATCCAGACAAGTTATCCGGATAATAAGTACCGATTCCATTTACACCTGGCCACATAAATGTGTTTTTGCAAAACGGATATAAATCCGATCTTAAACTCCCGCGTATGCAGATTTAATGGATTGAACGACACCAAAAGCAACAGATATGAGCTGCATTTCGTTGATCATCAGCTAATTTCCAAATCAAAGACATCAATAAAAGAGTGGCAACAGCGCTGGTAAGATAATTTCGTTTCTTTACTTGAAGATGATTGTGTGTTAAGCGTCTGTGACTTACTTTCACTTTTATTTGCGATGTTTGCACGTTGGCTCGATGAATAGACGCTCAGCTGCTCATCTGCTTATTACATTGCTACCTACCAAGTAAATCAATAATTTGACTCAAAATATAGATATAAACAGGAGTTTATTGATTTAAAAAACGATTGCCGATAAAAAAGAAAAATAGTCCGTTCTGTCTCTACGTTTAGAATCAATGGCAACGCTCTGTTTTTCATGGCAACGGTGTGTTATACTTATAAGCATAAATGTGTGTGTGTGTGTGTGTGTGTGTGTGTGTGTGTGTGTGTGTATGTGTGTGTGCGTGTGCGTGCATTTGTGTGTATTATAGTGTATGAATTCTTTAATTATTTCCATTATAATAATTATGAGTATGCAATATTGGTTGATGTTTTTCTATGAATCCAGCAATGAACATGTAACAAGAAAAGTCATTGAGAAGAAAATAACAGTCATTACCTCATGAACCATGGTTAAACCAACAACTAATAAAATACAATTGTGAACATTATGAACCCCAACACCACAGTGGAGGACGCTTAACAGACAGAATAAGTTAGGGATTACGCAAAGCCTGTGGGTTTGTATTCGCTATAACAACCGCCTCGCTCTACATTACCCTGCTTATTACATTGCTACCTGCTGTGATTATTGTTTGGAACTATTTTCGCTGCTGAAACAGAACAAAAACAGCCAATATAGCATCTAAAATGTAAGTGATTTCATTTTTACTGTTTATTGAACTGTTGTAGGAAATCAATGTCACATTTTCAATCGTGATGGTGTTCAGGAAAAATAATTGAGGTTGTTTAACATGTCAGAATTATAAAAACTCTATTTAGATTTTTATAGGCAGTAGCCTATGTTGTTAACTGAGACCCCATTTACACCTGGTATTAAAATGCGATCTGTATCTAGATAAGTTATCCGGATAATAAGTACCGATTCCATTTACACCTGGCCACATAAATGTGTTTTTGCAAAACGGATATAAATCCGATCTTAAACTCCTGCGTTATATGCAGATTTAATGGATTTTGCACGCCACCAAAAGCAACAGATATGAGCTGCATTTCGTTGATTATCAGCTAATTTCCAAATCAAAGACATTAATAAAAGAGTGGCAACACCGCTGGTAAGATAATTTCGTTTCTTTACTTGAAGATGATTGTGTGTTAAGCCTCTGTGACTTACTTTCACTTTAATTTGCGATGTTTGCACGTTGGCTCGATGAATAGACGCTCAGCTGCTCATCTGCTTATTACATTGCTACCTACCAAGTAAATCAATAATTTGACTCAAAATATAGATATAAAAAGGAGTTTATTGATTTAAAAAACGATTGCCGATAAAAAAGAAAAATAGTCCGTTCTGTCTCTACGTTTAGAATCAATGGCAACGCTCTGTTTTTCATGGCAACGGTGTGTTATACTTATAAGCATAAATGTGTGTGTGTGTGCGTGTGCGTGCATTTGTGTGTAAGCATGCTTTATGAAGTTAACGTGAAAAAAATGGTTTGCTTTAGTGCAGAATATTGGAGAAACAAAGTATTTCAAAATGGAAGTGTGCCAATAAGTGGTCTTCTACTGCCCTCTGCTGGCCACTTTTCTTATTAATAGTCTTTTCACTTGCTATATTGTGGTAAACCATCCTATAACATGGTATATCAAGGTAAACTATGGAAACTCATGTTAGATTCATGGTAAATCATACTAGAACATGGTAAATCATGAAAAATCACATTGAAATATGGTTTATCATGGTAAATAATGCTTGCTACATAAAACTTAATGTCTTTTGATGCTTTTGTGCTTAAAGGCCTTAAAGGCCTAAACTGCTTGAACCCCGCAAAATGCTGCTTGCAGCTTTAATTATATTGGATATTACTGTATACATTTGTACATATTCATACTTTGTACATCGTGACTAATATTATTTTATTTTCTTGTTTCTTTTATAGACCACACACACAGAAATGCATATATTACTGTTTGTACAACGATGTCTATACTCAAACTTCAATAATTAAAAAGTTTGCTGGAATAATTTCTCCGTGCCCTTCTCCTTGACCGGAGCTCTGTCAAAAGAAACTGTCAGACCAGTATTATCCCTTCAGAGCATTGCACTCTATCACACACTGGTTTAACTTTAGCCGGACACTGGTTTAACTTTAGCCGGACACTGGTTTAACTTTAGCCTGACACTGGTTTAACTTTAGCCGGACACTGGTTTAACTTTAGCCGGACACTGGTTTAACTTTAGCCTGACACTGGTTTAACTTTAGCCGGACACTGGTTTAACTTTAGCCGGACACTGGTTTAACTTTAGCCTGACACTGGTTTAACTTTAGCCGGACACTGGTTTAACTTTAGCCGGACACTGGTTTAACTTTAGCCTGACACTGGTTTAACTTTAGCCTGACACTGGTTTAACTTTAGCCGGACACTGGTTTAACTTTAGCCGGACACTGGTTTAACTTTAGCCTGACACTGGTTTAACTTTAGCCTGACACTGGTTTAACTTTAGCCGGACACTGGTTTAACTTTAGCCGGACACTGGTTTAACTTTAGCCGGACACTGGTTTAACTTTAGCCGGACACTGGTTTAACTTTAGCCTGACATTGGTTTAACTTTAGCCTGACACTGGTTTAACTTTAGCCTGACACTGGTTTAACTTTAGCCTGACACTGGTTTAATGGTTCAGATGTGAAACAGGTTTCAGATCCTCCAGACTTGAATCCAAATCAAACAGGAGTCTCACTCGAGACGTTCAGGAGCTGCACTGTTTTCATAGCAGGAGCCACATTAAATCAAGCGGGTCAGCCGTCCGGTCGTTACGAGTCCCTGAACACACACACACCCTCAATCACACACACACACACACACACACACACACACACACACACAATCTCTCTCTCAGATGCACACTCTCAATCACTCTCTCACACACACACACACACACACACTCAAAGACACACACCCTCAATCATACACACACACACATACTCTCTCTCTCTAAACCCTGCTGTTGTGCTGAGCCGAGAACAGACACTGAACGACAGACCTGAAGAAAAACTCAGTTACACAATAAAGTTTAAAGTTTATAGGTCAAATGGTGCCTTGGACATTTTCTTTCCACTAGTCTGAGCGATGATGCGTTACAGAGGATAAATGGACCATAATCTCAAAACGATCCAGTGCAAAAAAACGTTTGTCCCTCCATCAAAGCAACCAGAGAAGTAAACATTGATTCTGAATAAAGCAAGCGGTGTAATTTCAATGGAAACACATCTGTTCCTTCATGAGTGTGTGATTATTACACACTCGTTATCTGCACATCACCGCAGTGTGTGAAGTTCCTCTCAGTTCCTCTCATTGGCCGTTTGCTTCTCTGGACTGTAAACTGCACACACACTTACAGCGAGCAACACTTTCTGAAAACGGTTTGCTTACATTGTAATAAAGTGGACATTAAGTTATAAAAATATGAGTTTTGAATGTCCCAAAATGTCCAGTTTTTAAAATGTTTTAAACAGTTTTTTTTTTCTTGGTTATGGGTACATTCCATTCCATCATTCCATCATTCCATCATTCTTCTGAATGTTACTTGTATCGGAATGTTGCGTGTTCTTCACACATTATGAGAACGATACTTTTCAACATTCCGAAGCAAATAACATTACAGTTACACACAAACACCAGAAACACACACCAGATCTGCAAAACCACACACATTCTCAGCCTTCGACTCAGTTTTCAATTTCATAACAACACTTTTTTGCAAACCACAACACACACTTCTCTATGCAACACACACACATCTAATCTTGATTTCTTTTTTCAAACACAACCTATCAAAACACCCTCTCACACACACACACACACACACACACCAACACGCATTGCTCTACTGAACACCAGTCAATCACGGCTTTAGAATAGGACTATAAAAGGTCAAAGGTCGAGTTATGGGTTATTTCGGACCGTAATACTGTATTCACGGCCACAAATGCGTACAGTAAAACAGTAGTTTGGTTTCAATCTTGCTTTCGTGTTTACCGTGAATCTCTCTGCCAATTACTTTTAATTCAAATGTAAATCAGAGCTCATGAAAGAAGAGCTTTAGGTTTTGAATAACTGTGTATATGATATATCCAAAAATATAATATTATAGCAAAGGTGTTTGCAACGTCCCAGAAATGTTTGCTTTTGTGATATTTTGAATGAAATATTCAGAGTTTAATTTAGCGAGAGATGTGAGGCATTAGTTCTGGATGTGTGTGTAGAGTTTAAAAGTAAAAACCGTTACATGAACGTCCAAGCGAAACATTCCATGAGCGGTGTTTAATAACTCGCTTTTAATGTTTAATAACTGGCTTTTAATGTTTACTAAGTGGCTTTTAAATCATTCCAGCATTCGAACACTGAAATCTGAGTGAGAGTTGAAAGTAGAGAGGGACGATAATTTGGCTGGTCAAGAAAATCTGGACATTTGCTGAAGACAGAGTGTGTGTTACACGCAGAACATCAAACACACTGGACACATTGAAGTGAAGAGATCAGCACATTCCCTCAGTGCGGCTTCTGTAATTATGTAACTGAGAAACATCCTTCTGCCAAATAACACACTCATTAATCGTGTCTTATTATACTCTCAAATCCAATATATGTAAAGCTGGCCAGATCAAGAATAGATGATTATTAGATCATATTACCATCACTATCAGAGGGATATGTGTGTCTGCTGGTCTATAAAGTCTCTCTCGCTGTGTGTGTGTGTGTGTGTGTGTGTGTGTGTGTAGTTCCAGCAGGGCGGTCTGGATCTGCTGAACCCTTTGCTTCACGTGTGCACTTCCTCTCTTCAGAACATCATATTGAGGAAAAAAACATTTAATTGAAACCGGATTTGTTTTGTGAACACCATGATTAGAGGAATCACTCCTGTCTCAAATACTGTATAACACACACACACACACACACACAAAATCTCAACGCCAATTCCCGCTCATCTCCCGTTCTGATGGATAACAGACTGATATCATTTTCCCTGCAGGAGCTCATGGAAGAGTTCACACACACACACACACACACACACACACACGTGCAATAATGATGAGAGACGTGAACTTCAGTCAAACGCGCATCTGCCACAAACAGCTGCAGATCAGTCAAACACACAATGATCTACTGACAGCGTGTGTGTGTGTGTGTGTGTTATCTGGTCCCTAATAATGCTAAACACCCGTGCGCAGTGCATTATGGGAGAGCTGATAGCGTTCAGTCAGTTGTGGTTTTGGTACCAAACGATGATTTAATGAGAGAAATATTTCCTGACGGGCCGATCAGAACCGAGTGTGAGCAGATCGCTGAACCCCAGACGGCGTAGACGGAAGAACGATAGTGATCACACACACACACACACACACACACACACACTCCTCTAATCCTGAGGCTCTCCTCCCTCTCTCCGCTGGTGTTGATTAGAGAGTGCGGTTGTAATCGGAGCGACGCTTCTGCCAAACCACAGGTCTGGATGGAGAATGAGGCATTGTTCACTTCCACACACACAGAGAGAGAGAGAGAGAGAGAGAGAGAGAATAGAGGGAGAGAGAGAGAGAGAGAGAGAGAGAGAGAGAGAGAAAGAGAGAGAGAGAGAGCGAGAGAGAGAGAGAGAGAGAGAGAGAGAGAGAGCGAGAGAGAGAGAGAGAGAGAGAGAGAGAGAGAATAGAGGGGGAGTCTCGTCAGGAATTGAAGATTGTTAGCAGGAATAAAACACAAGCCAGCTCCAGTTAAGCAGTTTGAAGGTCAAAGGTCGAGCTGGTAATTCCCCAGGAAACCCAGAGCTTCTGCAGGAGGAGGAGGAGTTGCTCCCTTTCTCCCTCTGGTGTTCACACACACACACACACACACACACACTCGACCTCAAGCGCTCGCCAGCGACACAAGCGTCCGAGAGGAACCCGTAATCTCAGAGCTAAATGCAGATGTGTGTTTACACTGCGAGTCTTCACTCTGTCATTACTGGAGCTCAGCACACACACACACACACACACACACACACACACAACTAACAATACATCAGCTTTCCACAACTCAACCAAAACATAAAAAGCTAGTGACCAGCGCTCATATTTAGCATCCTGAAAATGTCATTTCACAAACCAAGACGTTCCTCTGGGTGCAGGACGACGTTCAGGCGCTTCAGTCGTGTTTTACAACACAAATATGAAATCAAGACACATTTACTGGAGAAGAAGAACAATGACTGAAGATATTAAGACTTATAATATGAGTTTGTGCTTAAAGTCCCCCTGTAACCCTTTTTCTCCATATAATGGACTTCAATGGGGACCAAACGGTCCAAGATCCAAACGCTTATCATGCGAAACGATCGGTTATTTCAAAACTTATTCCAAAAATGTAACTTTTCTAAGGACAAATGCTAGCCTTGCTCTATTCTGTGAGGCGTGTTTGTAACGTCACGTAATACGTAATTACGTTCAAAAGGTCACGGGCGACGTAGCCGGAAGTACAGAATCAAAATCGTCCGACATCGTTGTTTTACCTTTTAATTCCTTTTTTTGTAAACGGCGTTTGAGTTAGTTTGCACGTTCAACCTATGCGTTCAACTTGTAAACACTGACTCTGTACTTCCGGCTACGTCGCCCGTGACCTTTTGAACGTAATTACGTATTACGTGACGTTACAAACGCGCCTCACAGAATAGAGCAAGGCTAGCATTTGTCCTTAGAAAAGTTACATTTTTGGAATAAGTTTTGAAATAAGCGATCGTTTCGCTTGATAAGACCCTTATTTATCGTCTGGTGTCGTTTAAAGACATTTGAAGCTGCACTGAAACTGTCTTTTGGACCTTGAATCGTTTGGTCCCCATTGAAGTCCATTATATGGAGAAAATCCTGGAATGTTTTCATCAAAAACCTTCATTTCTTTTCGACTGAGGAAAGACAGACATGGACATCTTGGATGACATGGGGGCGAGGAAATTATCAGCTAAAGTTTTTCAAAAGTGAACTAATCCTTTAATCTCGTCAGTTATTTTTCTTCTCCACTAAATGTGTCTTAATTTAGGAATGCTTAGAAATTAGTGATGGAAAACAAGACATTTTTTTACAATTCTGTTGACAAATAATAAGCATGAATCAGTTTAACACAGTTGTGTATTGGCAGGGAAACCCGTCGGTGTGTGTGAGCGTCACACACTCGCTGTCTAATGGCAGGAAACACTGAAACACAACATTGATTCAGTCCGGTTGAGGTTTGCCTTCATTTGTGCTTCCTAACAGAAAACACTCTCTCCTCTGACCTCAGAGATCACGTGATCATGTGGAGTCTCCGAAACACATCATTACTCGCTGTGAGGAAGCGCTGGTGTGAGGATCCGGCGTACACACACACACACACACACATCTGGAAGCCATCGCTGCGTTACACCAGGACTCAGTTTAACTCTGAACACACACTCGTGACGGCACAGAGGAGATGATGGAGTTCAAATCAGTCCCATTTGGAAGGAGTTAATGATTGTTTTCATTGTTTTAGTTAAATATCTGTCAGTGAGTTTACATAAAGTGCCCTATTACACTATATTAAAGGCTCCTGATGTTGTTCAGTTTCATCCAAGATCAAACACACTTTATTTCCTCATAATCTCCACTGCAGCTTCAGCCCTTTCCTCTCTCTAAGCCCCGCCTCTCTGAGAGCTGCTCTGCTGTGATTGGTCAGGAAGCAAACGCTCATTATCATATCTTGATCACAGTGATACGAACGATGGCGTGGGTTTTACCGTATCAGTCTCAGAAAACAGCGTCTTCTCGACACGAACAACACGAGCCGAACTCTTCCAGTCGCAGATACACTACAGTGTTTGAGGGCGGAGCTAAGAGACGCTGCTCAGCCAATCAACACCACAGGCTGCCATTATGCTAATGAGGTACAGAGTGCAAATACTGATGTTCTTCCTCAGTGTCTCGTTTTCCAGCACAGTGTGTGTGTGTGTGTTTGTGTGTGTGTTATAAGACCTGCTGGTCCCGAATCTCGAGGTTCTGGCTCATAAAATCAGTGTGTGGCTTCATGAATCTCTCAGACGCCGTGACGTGAACACAGGTGATGCGTGAAGGTTAAGTTTAACTAATTCTACATCTGATGGCGTTTCCATACGCTTGACTTTATGACTCGACTGAACACACACACACACACACAAACACATCAGCAGAATATTTGCAACTTTAAATATAGAGCTGTGTGATAATGTATAAGTAAGATATATCAAGAATGCTGCAACTGATATATGATATAACTGTATCCGACACACACACACACACACTCACACACCTGTGTGACCTCTACTGGTCATGTCTCATTATGTCATGGTAGCAGGTGTGACATCATCAGTGTAACGTGGGAGGTGACCTTTGACCCTAAAGGTCAGGAAGGGGGTCAGTGGGTAAATGAGCAACATGCAGCGTTAAACACGCTCACAGAGACTGTCCGGTGTTTATACGGTCCAGGAACCGCTTGACGTCCTGATGGAGGAGTGACAGCGCTACACCGTGTCTAGAGACGGAGATGTACGGCGACTCAAAGACTTCACTGATAGAATTAATCCCTGTAAATGAAAGTCAGTGAGATACAGTGGATCAAGTTTGATGTTGGCTTGTGAAAGTGGTTTAACGAGCTGTACGACTGAAGAATTTAAGATTAAAAAACTTAAAGTAACAGAATTTTATGTGTTTTGTTATGAGAAATCCCGTTTTCCTCTAAAAAATCCAGTTTTCCTCAAAATCTAATGGTTGATCCACAGAATCGAGCGTTCAGTGCGAGTGTGTTCGGCTGCAGTTCCGAACGCTTCCACTAGAGGACTTCCACTCTTCGTTCATTTCTAACGCGTCATTTCCGACCGCGAGGAGCACAAGTGTGACTATTTTTACCACAGATTTCCATTATAAAGGCTAGATGTCTTACGGCAGAGTCTCTATCGTCATCACCGGCGGCCATCTTGGCACAGGCAAGCTTTCTGGCGGCTCCTGATGTAAGATGAGTGATCAGCACTAACACAAATACTCGTATCTCGTTTAAATCTCGTTTAAATTTACAAACGATTCGGTTTCTTACAATCGTTATTAATGTGGTTATAATTCTGAATGATTATTTATTGATACACTTATTATTCAGAAGTGGGCAGTGTCATAACTACATCTATGACGTTTATAACAAACCAAACTGTTTGAAAATCATTATTTAAAAAGTACATGCACCATTAAAACACAACGCTAAGAGTGAGCGTGCTGACTGTGGCAAGATGGCCGCCAGTGCGGACGTCGACCTCCATTGGCCAGCAGCGCGGACGAGACGTCTACCCTATATCTATGATTTTTACAGGACCATTTAAACTTTATGAATCATGTCCATGATTTTTTATTTTTGTGTCCTCACAGCAAGTGCCAAAACATTTACCGAGTTTCGCCCCATTCCAATTTTTCAGTCCAAAATGGCCGAGAGCACCAGAGGCTTCAGTGGCAAACGGCTGAAAAATAACTATACGTTCTCAGTGTCAGGTGTGGTAATAAGATATATTATTAATATTAGAGCGGTTATAGATCTTTAGCAGCCCACAATAACATCACAGAGGACGTTCTCCTGTTTCTCGCGGTGTGTGTGTGTGTGTTTATATGTGTCCGCTACAGCAGATATGGAGCATAAGAGACGACGTGATAATGGATTTAAGAACTACCTGCTGTACAGAACACCGATGCGTCTGTCTCGGCCCGCGACACACACTCACACACATGCACAAATATTATCCTACACGCCGTCTGTGTTTGCTCTGCGCCGCGAGAGTGTGAGGCGCGGGTTACGCCAATAAAACATTACGAGTCTCAGGACTGAATGGGGCTCTTGTTGTAATGAAGCGGTAAAGCGCTTCCGGTTCAGTCGTCGCCTCGCGGTCAACTGTGCGTTCGGGGTTGTGCTCGGATATATTTAGGCCTGAGCTGGGCGAGTGTGTGAGATGATGAGAGACGGTCGGTGTCTGTAACACTCACTTATGATTCATTTGCACAAGTCAGACCGTGAATATGAGTCTTCGAGAGACAGAATATGCTTTGATAATATGCTTGCACAAGAACTTTCTCTAATAATAATAATAATAGGATTTTCTGTTGATCATGTAAAATCCACTGTGATTCAAAGCTACACACACATGCAGAATCACAAACTCTCCTCGAATGAATGAATCAATCAATCAACGACTCAATGAATGAATGAACGAACAAACGAGAGTGTGTCTTGAGGAAAAAGGTCACAGAGTGAACACACAACATACACGTGATCACCATCAATAAAACAAACGGCAAAATACTACACTGATGAAACACACACACACACACCTCATACTGTGTGTGTTGGGTTCAGTCCAGTAGAAATGTTTTCTGAGTGTGTTTTCATACATTTCACAAACACAATCATCTGTACGTTCCAGAAACTCTGAGGTCAGTGATGGGTGAGTGTGTGTGTGTGTGTATGTGTTTGAGAGAGAGAGAGAGTCTCTTAAAGTTCATTTTGAGATATTGTATTCAACAAATGATACACATCTACAATAAAGATCACACATTCACACACTAGAAAAGATTCTTACCGGGTCGTCGTGTGTGTGATTACGGGACCTTAGAGCGACAGAGATCAGCTCGTCTGAAGATTTTCCGGAAGAAAGGGACACTCCGCCACTGACACCTGTAAGTAAATGTGATTGTCAATCCCAAATCTCATCATTTCAGAAATAATGACTTCCTTTAATCAGGTATTGCATTTGGATATTTATTTTTGCATGACTATTTTCTGCCAGTTTTTAGTTTAACCCTCATCCTAAAACTATACCTGATTTTTTGGGGTCCAGAAATAATATTTTAGTTCATTTTTATATTATTTTTTCTATTTTTAAATGCATTTTTTTATTTTTTTATTAACCTTTAAATAGCTAGATTTAATCAATAAATAATAAATAAATGGTAATTTAAGTTTTCATCAGATTATTAAATTCAAATTAAATTCAAAATAACTCACAATTTCATGCATAACCCTTTTAATTCATTTAAAAATATCTTACATTGTCAAAATTTACATTTTTTAATTACATTTCAAAATTTACGTTTTAACAAAATTTACATTACATTTAGACAAAAGCACACATTAGACCCTCCAAAGAGGTCCTTTACAAGAGTCTTTGTCACCTCTTGTAGAAAATAATAATATGACATGATATTTCATGACTCTAGATGGTTTTAGAAGGGTTTATATGGAGTAAATGAGCTGTTCTGTTGGGTCCTAAAGTCAGCTATTCAGATGCGTTTTACACATGCAGACATTATAAAAACAAAATAAATGGTAAGGTTTTAGCATTTTAGTTCGAATTTTAAGCATGTTTAGGTTGTTCTATGAGTACTGAAACATTCCTCAAATTCCTGAGGGGGTCAAATTGACTCGTGATTGAAGGATTTGTCACTTTTTTAAATTTCAACCACAAAACTCCTCGAATCCCATCAATTTTGTGTGTGTGTGTGTGTGTTTGTGTGTGTTCATGGTTCAAGTGAGGGTCTTGGATCACTCAATTTAAAATAAATAATAAATAAAACAATTCGGGGTCAAAGTGACCCCAGGGACAAACGTTAACTAACTGTAGTCTCCGTCTGAACACACACGCTGCAGTTCCAGCATCCACCAGCAGAGGCTCTGACGTCACCACCTCAACATCATAACACTGACACATCGATCCAAACATCTGTTTGACATGGCAGCTTTAATATTGATAAAAGCATGTGAAAGCAGCTCTGCATAATAATATTTATACAAAAGGCCTTGTTCCCTAAACACAAGAGACTTTGAAAATCCCTGACATCACCAGGGAAATCAGTCTTGAAGACACGTCTGTTATTCCCAGTAATGAAGCTAGACTCCCTGCGTCTCACAAACCTGTAGAGTTCTGAACTCTATTCACATCTATACACACTCAGAGAGCTCTGCTAAACGCATGAAAGTGACACAATGATGTGAATAAAATAGATAAATTAGTGTAACCCTGATACAAGACAAAAATAAGCAGCCTCTGAGAGTGAATCGCGCTTGTTTACTATAAAAATTAATGATGTAACGTTACAGTTTTCACCACATGCTCTCATTTACACATATTTGGGCAAAAAATATTACTCAAAAATGGTCAAATGACAAAAAGAATCACGCACGCGAGTAAAAATAACATTATACTCATGAACTGGAGAAAAATAAAGACAAAGTAATAATTACAATAAAGATTAGATAAGATTATCAGTCAAAAGAAACCTCTCGAAGAGAAGAGACCGAACCGGAAGTCACGTTACCTCATAATGACATCACAATAATTAAAGGGAAAAACACTCATTTCCATCAGGTATATAAATGAACAAATTGTGTGAGTTCTACGCAATGATTCATATAAACTCTATAATGGTATTATAAGTGTAGGCAACATGCAGATGATTATTATCAGGGAAAAACATAGGTGCATTTTTGCGATACAGCACATTATTCTTTATATAAAATTTGCATATCCCTAATTTGTAAAATGTAAATTTGTCACTTAATCAGAGTGGTAAAAAAACTAATAATTATGACTGAAAATACTTTTATAAGCAACTAGGGAATACACAGCACAACTTAGATATAAATGCCGCTATACTGGCATCTGGTGGCACGCAGTGGTATTACATGTGGTTTTCTTCGTCTTCCATTTAAACAACTTTAACACAGTATTAAAGGTGCACTGTGTAATATTTAGAAGGATCATAAACATAACTATGTGTGCAGTGGTGTATAAAGATCTTACGTAATGAACCATTATATGTTTATTAGCTTAGAATGAGCATTTCTCTACACACACACCGCGGTCCGCTTACATCCACATGTGTCTACGGTGGCCCTGAGCAGACAAGCGCGTTTCTTCACTATGTTGTTCTTCACGCAAAGAAGCTGCTAAAGTCAGCGAGTAAAACACTGACACAATGATGAACAAGTAACAATAATATTTGCAATAATATATCGGTTTTACTGAACAATCAAGTAAACCGAATTTCATTAATTTATCTTTGTAAAGAAACCTCTCTGCTGTCTCAGACGATGACATCACTTCCTGTCGGCCACTGTAACTTCTGTTGGGTGCGATTCACAACCTCACCACTAGATGCTGCTAAACATTACATACTGCACCTTTAAGGGAAATTAATATGAAGATCTGATGCGAGCGCTGAGAGAGAGTGCATTGAAGACTGTGTGTGTGATATTAGTGTTGATCACTCATCTCAGAGAGGCTTCAGCAATGCAGTTTATTTGATAGATCACTGAGAAACACACACTGTTGTCAGACAGACAGAGATTATGATCCTGGACGAGTCGATGTCATGATGACTCTAGTTGTGTTGGTATTTGGAGAGATGTGAAATCCATCCCAGTTCTTGAGGTTTGGCATGAGTGTGTGTGGAGGTACATCGCCCCCTAGTGGCCTCTAGTTTCACTGTTTTTACTGTGTTTTAGATCAGATAAACGCAGCCTTTAAAAAAACACTGGTCATATAATGTGAAGCTGTCGTCTGTGTTTGGATCCTCATGGGGGTTTGAGGTGTTCATCTGCTGCCCACTGCCCACTGGCCCTGACACAACCACACACACACACATTATAACATTATAGATGTGTGTGTTCTTCAGACAGGGTTAGTGAACGTGTGTGTGTGTGTGTACCTGCTGTATGTTGAGTTTGAGCAGGTCTTCATACAGTGTTTTCCACCGCTCCACCTCAGCCTGGAGGTCAGATATCCTCTCTACATCCCATCTTTGAGGAAAAGAGAAAATCAGCACACATGTATCATATAAAATAAAACATTAAATCAATTAAAAAGTGACCTTCTGCTGGGTTCTGAAGGACTGTCGGAGTTCACAGTCCTCCTGACAGCATCCAACTCCTCCTGTAACCTGTTCACCTGCAGCTCCAGGGACTCCTTCTCACCTGACAGACCGTCCTTCAACCTGCACACACACACACACACACACTGTGAATGGCCCATTATATATATGCTAATTTTCAGCAGTTTAATTTTCAGCAAAAGAGCCTCGTTTACAAAAATCACATGACTTTGGCAGTTTGATAGATGCTCCAATTCACTGATTCGAAAACAAAAGATTCGTAAAGCGCTTCGAAAGTGTCTGTCGCTACGAGTGTGTGTGTGTGTGAACCTCTTGACGCAGCTCATCCACCGGCGCTGCTGAGCGCACAACCACTCGAACTGTTCGGCCGTTTCCCGGAGTTTCCCGAGACTCTCCGAATGCTCCCGTCGCAGTTCCTCCAGCGTCCTCTGGGTGGTGCTGTGCAGCTCTATCAGCTCCAGGGATTTACTGATCAAGCAGAATATATACTTTAATGGCTTATACACTCCGTGAACACCATTCAATAAATATGCGTATATATGCGCATTTTATGCAGTTATATACCTGTTTAGCTGCATCTCAAGGTCTTCCACCAGCTGTGCCTTTGACTGGGTCTCCTCGTGGAGCCGCGTCTCCAGGACCTCGGCTTGCTGGGCTCTGAGCTGGGCCTCCTGGTGCAGCTCGTCCACCAGGCCCATCAGCTGCGTCTCTGAGCCCTGCAGCCGCTGTAGGTCACCGCTCACCTGCTCCATCTGGAGACTCAGGAGTGAAGCGACTTTACACCTGTCCTCCGTCACAGCCTGCTCCTGCGCACACACACACACACACACACACACACACAGGTTATACGGACTGCTGCCATTCTGCACAGTACATACTGTACACTCCATATGTTTTTAATAGTATTTATTAGGTAAGTAGAATATATCATGTCACAATATTTCACAATTCAAAAATACAATATGTATCTTGTTGAATATAATATATAATAATGTAATGGGGGAATTCTTGTGTGTCCTGGTAATGCCAAATCTCTGATGTTACCAGTAAAAAATGGCCAACGTTATTTTAAATATATCAGTGACAGAGATCATCATATTCATCTAAAATGATTCAGTTTCATGAATATTGTTATTCTGCTGTCTTTATTGTTCATTAAGTCCAAGTCCAAGACTATTCATTTACACACACAATGTAAGACCAAATTTACCATCTTAACCAACAGTACATTTTTTGTTAACCTTTTAATAATATTGTATTGTGATATGTATTGAATCATGAGAGTATCGTTACACCCTGAGTATTGAACTGTGTGCAATTTTCTACAATAAGCCTTTAAACAAAATAACTTCCCCTCCCTCTTGCATCTCCTCTCCTCTGATGATGTGGGCGGGGCAATAGCCACCAATCCACCAATAGCGAACCACAACCATCCAATCAACTCCCCACGGACAAAATCAAGCCCCGCCCCCTACATTTGTTCTTGTTCGAGAAGCCGTTTCACTGGTGTCATTGTGGTACAAGTTTCATCCAGTGATATTAAATTATGGTGTGTGTTCGGCTGTACCTGCTGAAATCTCTCCATCAGCTGCTGGTATTTGATGCTCATCTCAACGCAGATCTGCTCTTTATGACACACTCGCACTGAGAGAGCCTCCATCTCCACCTGCAGAGCCTGCTGACGCTCGCGAGACACCAGCAGCTCACGCTGGAGCGCCGCTGCAACACACACACACAGAGAGAGAGAGAGAGAGAGAGAGAGAGAGAGAGAGAGAGAGAGAGAGAGAGAGAGAGAGAGAGAGAGAGAGAGAGAGAGAGAGAGAAGGAGAGAGAGAGAGAGAGGCACAGACGCACTGCAAAGTTCTATTATTGCAAATTTTAACAAACATAAAATACAAAAACAGAAACTTTCACACAATAATCTAGTTATAATTTAACAGTCGACAAGAAAGATGATATAAAGAAGCCTAATTTACATAGGCAATTGAAAATTAGTTGCCAATAGATAGAAAAGAGAAACAAAGAAGAAAAAACAGGAATAAAAGCATATCATGAAAGAATTTTAAACATGGCACAAATTCTAGCCATCAAAAATGTTGTTCCAATAAGAGATGATGGATGGAAAAAAGGGAACAAGGTTAAAAAGGAGTAAACAAAAAGTTTAATAATGCAAATAAAGAATGTAATTCTGACAAAATGGTGACAATTTACAATCAGGTCCCAAAACATGAAATAACACTAAAAATACTTAATTGTCCCCATTGACTTCCATAGTATGCTTTTTTTTTTTTTTTACTATATTTTAGTCAGTGGACCAACAAGTGTACATCAAAATATCTTTTGTGCTCAACAGACCAAATAAAACTCAAACAGGTTTGGAACAAACAGGGCAAGAAAATCAGCAGAGAATTTCCCTTTTTTATCAACAAAGATTAACGAATATGAATACGTAATGAAAAATGTTTTTGCTCATTATTAGTTAATGCATGATGTATTGTCAAATAAATGACAGAATTGTAGCAAATAATATATTTAAACTAAAATATGGTTGTTTTTAGCATTGTCCGGCTTCTTGAGTTTAGCTGATCTACATAATCTAAACAGCTTTAAAGTTGTTTTCATCGCTGAATCTGATCGTGTGACTCTTACCTTTCTCCTGAGACAGTCGGATGCATTTGGCAGTGAGATATTGAATCTGACCGTAATCTTCATCTCTGTCAACTCTGAAAAACCTCCTCATAACCTCCAGTGTGTGTTCGGCTGTGCTCGTGTCTCAGTCCTTCACTGCGGCTCCAACACACCATGATGGATCTCTTTCGCTTTAGGGCGAAGAAAACACTCTCTCTTTCTCTCCAAATATTCAAATACACACACGAAACCTGGCAGGAATGTGTCCCACTCATATAGCTAATGTGTATGACTGCAAGCAACAATTAAGAGGTCAAGCGTTAAAAAGGCACGGCAAGTTAAAGACATTTTTTAGATTATTTTAGTAAAAATGGCTAAAAAAATCTGAAAAACACTCATTTGTAAGGACTAAATTGCTTATAACTTTAGACCGAGATGGCACTGTTACTAAATAGGTGTTGTGTAGTTTTGTCTGAGTAAGGTGACAATGGGTGATGTTATGTTTGTATTCAATCAATTCATGTAATTAATCAAAAGCCATTAGAATATTTTACATTTTTATAATAAATTGTGACCAAAAGGTGGCGCTGTTCTGAAACTTTTTGATTTCCTTCAGCATTTTACAGTAAAAAATTCTAAATGTCTGAGATATTTTGTATATATACTGTATATATTATATATAGGCATTTTTGTATGCATATTTTTTTTCTTCCGCCTCTAGGTTAGTGACCCAAACATGTCTTCACACAAATGTGAATTATTAATGAAATCTGAGGTGAATGTGGCAGGTGTTTCTGTATCGCAGACGTGTTTCAGCGTCTCTCCCTCATTCCACACATACTGACAGAAGACACGAGCGGCCCACGGACATTTCAACCTTTACATGTTATATTATTTGAGTCTTCTGGTAATCTTTTGAGTGATGGAACTAATAATGGGGTCAGTCAAAAAAACAAAGGTCAGAGGTCGTGTACAACAAATGTAAAACTCTTCCTTTTCTTTCAAAAAATGGCATTTATTTAAAAAAGAACAGGAGGGGAAACAAAAGTTACAATGTTACTTGTGCCATTTCTGCACAGTAAGATATAAAATAACAGAACATCTCTTCAAAGCATTAAAGTCAACATGAAACCGCATTTATAAAACATTCTAGCACTGAAACCGCACTGATTTCGAGAACAGGATGAAAAAGTACAGAGCTTGGGTTTATCCATGAGGAATCAGAAGTGTCACGGCGAGACATTACAGGCAAAAATGCTTTTTTATTTTGCTCTTTTTGGCTTCCATAAAGTGTTTTCCAGATCAGTGGAACGAAAACACCTAAAATACATTTTTTAAGAGTGTATTTTAGTGCACTTTATCTATTACGGTCAGTAGATTTCTATTACAGGTCATGTCATTAAATTGTTTTTTTCTCTACTACAGCAGAACTTACACACACCAAAACTTACAGTTTTATTCCTGTCCATATTGTGAAGGTTTTTACTGAGGGGTTTGTGAATATATCATTCGCCTGATTTTTATGCAATATTTATTACAAAAAAAAAAAAAAACATAAAAATTCAAAAATCCAAAATGCCTTTTATTAAAACTTTTAACTCTAATATGTAAACAAAATTCTAAATTCTTGTTTGATTTTGTTGACATATTAGATTTAACGTACCCAAATGAGTGCATATTTACGGAGGCGTATTGCATTCACTTGAAGAAAAAAAATCTACTCTGTTTTTCTGAATTAATGAGTTAATTTTTCATGAGAAAAAAAAATGCTCTGTTTTTCTGAATTAATGAGTTAATTTTTCATGAGAAAAAAAGTTTTTGCTCAGTTTTTCTGAATTAACAAGTTAATTTTTCATGGAATTTTTTTTTTTTTGCTGTGTTTTTTTGAATTAACGAGTTAATTTTTCATGGATTTTTTTGCTCCGTTTTTCTGAATTAATTAGTTAATTTTTCATGTTTTTTTTGCTCTGTTTTTCTGAATTAATGAGTTAATTTTTCATGTTTTTTTTGCTCTGTTTTTCTGAATTAACTCGTTAATTCAGAAAAACAGAGCAAATTTTTTTTTCTCACAAAAAATTAACTCAGTTCAGAAAAACAGCAAAAAAAATTCTCACAAAAAATTAACTCATTAATTCAGAAAAATAGAGCAATTTTTTTTTTACAAGGAAAAATTAACTCTTTAATTCAGAAAAACAGAGTAGATTTTTTTTCAAGTGAATGCAATACGCCTCCGTACATATTATACATAACATTTCAGAAAACTTTTTTTGTTGTTGTAATTGTTAATGTAATCAAGTTTTGGAAGTATGGTGATATCTATTCATTTCCCCCCCATTCACTTGGGGTGTCTTGCCTTAAAAAGTATTACATTTTGATTAAAGATTACGAAGGCCAACTTTTTTTTATTTAATAACATGCACAGATGAACCATTGCCAAAAAGAGCAGAAATGTGTCATTTGAGTCCATGTTGACTTTAAACACTTGCTCAGAAAGTCTTTCTTTTTTACCTTAAATGATGAATCTGAGCTAGTCTACATGCTTTTAAATCAAACATGATCTGAGTTTCATAGTTTGCAGATAAACACTTCCTTTCTTGTTGCTTTTTCCAAAGAAACATGTCTGGGAAATCTCACGATGCCAAGCGCAAAAAACAAACACTAACAGAATCATTCGAATCGACGTGAACATGACGAGCTTCATCTACAATCTCACGTTTAATGCGACACAGGAACAAATAAATAAGTCGTGAATAAAAAGAAAGCTGGTAACAGAAAACACACCAGAGTCGTAAAGCTGAAAGTTTCCGCTCGGACGAAACAATCTGACGTCACCAGTGTTCGTTCGACCACCTGAATTCAGTCGTGCACGAAACTCAACAATCCAGAATGTCAGAAGGATCTAAAATGAACAAAATTATTGCACTGATTTCCTGCATCTATGAGTGGGCGGCGTTATAAATACGAGAGTGATGTCAGTAACAGATAACGAGGCGAGATGAGCTTCACCACTGCTGCCAGCTGAAGTCGTCGTTGGAGCCGAACACCAGGAAGAAGCCCAGGATGGTGGCGAAGATCACGATGTTCCCCGTCAGGACGAGCGCACACGCGCCCCACTTGATCTGCACACACACACACATCCACACAAACCTCACACACAGGGCTCCACATTAACACACGCCAACCCAACTGTGCCTTGAGCGAACTATCCCGCGTCCACAGATCCGCATCATAACACTCACTGTAACCATGGAAGTGTGGCAGGAATAATCAGCTATAATGCTTTCAAGTAACATCACGTCGGTTTTATTTTGACATTATGAATACATTCGCTGCCCTCACATGTTAATCTGAACTAAAATAAACTACATTACATTTGATTTTGTCCAAGGAGCTGTTTTTGTTTGATATGCTCCTAAGAGGAGTCAAGTATCGCTCCATCACTGCTCAAAGTAGAAAAATATCAGACTTTATGATGCTAGTTTTAATATAAATTGGGGCTGTCAAACGATTAATCGCGATTAAATCGCATCCAAAATAAAAGTTTGTGTTTACATCATATATGTGTGTGCACTGTGTATAATTATTTTGTATATATATAGTGATATTGACTTTGACAGGACGGTCTGGTTATTCACCACAGCGAGAGAACGTGTGTGTGTGTGTGTGTGTGTGCGCGTGCATTTACCACAGCGGCACGGGCGAAGATGACGGGCAGCCCGAAGGCCGACACGACGATCCCCGTGGTCAGGAAGATGGCCAGCTCTTTACAGGCATTACTAGCCGAGTCAGAGTCGTCCACCACACGCCGGGAGATGCAGTACGGGATCGGGCAGAGGATGTAGAAGAAGAGCAGGAACAGAGGCCAGTACTCACTGCACAGAGACACACACACACACATCACATGATGACACACACACTCAATCACACAGATCACATGACCACACACACACACACACACACACACACACTCACTCACTTGTAGACGGGCAGAGCGCAGCCCAGCATGAGGAACATGAGGCCGATCGCTCCTCCGAACGACAGGCTGATGAGAGCTGAGGAACAGCAGATTTACATTACCAACATATACACACACACACACATATATATATATATAAATCAGTGCTGTCAAACCTATTGATCACATCTAGCATAAAAGATTTTATTTAATATGTGTGTGTAGATATATACAAACATACACACTCTCTTACACGCACAGATACATAACACACACATACTATCTCTGTCTTTCACATAGTATACTCACTCACACACTCTCACTCTCTCTCTGTATGTATTTTAAACGTTATATGACTCTAGAAAGTAGCCTACACATATATAGAGAGAGTGTGTATACATGTATGTGTTTCTGTGGAGAGGTTTATATAGAGGTTTTGTTTTCGATGGTGGATGTAAATCTGCGGCCGCTAATGAACACCAAACACTTCCGCGTCATCACTACACACCACAAACACACTCACACACACACAGATTAATGCGCTCACCTTTAATTCCGGCCATTATGTAGACTCATAAACACACAAATTAACAGTCTTGAATAAATAAAGCTGCAGAAACTCCTCGCGCTTGTGATGCTCTGCACCGCTAGCGCTGCCTTCCACACTACGCATGCGCCCGACTAGACCACTTCCGGTGATCAAAAACAACATCACAAATCAAACCAAACATAGAGAAACATCAGACGGAAAAGTGTAACAAACAATAAATATAAGTAAAAAAAAAAATTTGTACGGATAGACTTAATACATATTAATATTTTCGAATAAATATCGATGCAATGTTAACATTTTATTTTGTACAGGCATTCATATCAGTAAACTATTTTTTAAACAGTTTTATTTTGAATAGTCGCAGAAAATTAAGATATTTTGTCACAGATTGATCAGCAACAGCTCTCAAACAGCTTATTTTGACATACAAATGACAATTCTTTAGAATTCATAATGAAATACATTAAACCTTTACCTATGGGAATGCACCGGAAACAGCGTGTCACCGGTAAATGTGTCCGTCAGTGTGTCGTGGGCGATGAAGGTTCCGCACTGAAATGGACGCGGTGAGATGCTACACTCTGGACTTTTTTCCTGAAAACATTTTAATTGATATTTTATCTTATTTAAATGTGCGAGAACTCGTGCGCAACTCCAGGTACAATATCGCGTCATGTCATACAATAACTGTGTTAGTTTCACGTGAGTGCAATTCGGTCAGTGACAGTGTTTGTTTTGTTTTGTTTTTTATCGCATATAATGTTTTTATTGAATTAATTTATGTAATGATGATCATGTAGAAACATCCGTTAGCAGAGATTTAACGTTACTGTAACAACTGTGAGAGATCCTGTCGTTTCAGTCACATAATAGACGGCGATCAGACACCGGAAGTCATCAAACACAAACAAACAAAAGAGTGTGATGTTTTCATATATTTTATATATGTGTGTGTAGAGTGTGCAGGCGCTGGAAGCAGCTGGTGAAGGACCAGAGACTGTGGAGAGCTGTCGATCTGTCCACATGGAAAAGAGTGAGAGTTTCAACATCTTTATTGTCTTTATGTTGTTGTTTTGTGCTCTACTGTACTTTACTGTAGTGTAGTTTACTGTAGTGTATTTCAGGAGTTTCAGCCTGAAGTGGGCCGGGGAAAAGTCAAGAGGAAAACTACATGTATAAACAATAATATTAAAATTAATGAATAAATTAGATTAACATACATTTGAATAAGAATCACACACAATAACTCTCTCATTTTATTTTATGTATTTCCCTAGAAAATCAAACATAATATGAAGAGTTCAGATGCAAAAGCCTCTAAATGCCATTTGAAAGTTTCTTCTTTAATGATGATTTTTATCAAACTTGTCAGTAATTTCACTTCAATAACAATTAATATGTAATCCTCATTGCCATTTAAGTGAAACCACTGAACTTAAATATACAAGTTTGATAAAAATCATCATTAAAGAAGAAAATTTTAAATGGCATTTAGAGGCTTTTGCATCTGAACTCTTCATATATTAAGGCCTTTTTCTACTTTAGTAAATATTTGGACGTGCAGATCTGAATCGAGCATTTCCTTAACCTGAACCTTTCCAGGCCATACTTACACCACTTCCTGATGTGTGTGTGTGTGTGTGTGTTGCAGGTGACGTCTCGAGTGCTGTGGGCTCTGCTGCGTCAGTATCTGGGTCACGGGCTGCGTCTCCTGCGTCTGCGCGGTCTGCTCCTGTCTGCGCGCGCCGGTGTGTTCCTCAGCGAGTCCTGGCTGCGCGCGCTGTGCTCCAAATGCCCTCGTCTGCGCAGACTCTGCCTCATACACACAGATCTGCGGCCGTTACCCAGTGTCCGGCTGCTGCCGCTCTCACTGCAGGTGCGCTCCGGGAATCAGGATCTGTGTACATTTACAAATCATGCTTTTCCCCTTTTGTGGTTTACTGACGCCAGTTATTTGGCCAAGAGATCTCTAGTGTGTGTGTCTCTGGATCACTAACCCAGTCTCGAGTCGCGCGGGTGTGTCTGTGGAAATCACCAACAATACAGTATATGGGTCAAAATTATAGATTTTTATTTTATGCCAAAAATCATTAGGATATTAAGTAAAGATCATGTTCCATGAAGATATTTCCTACCGTAAATATATAACCACATGTGTTTCTGTGAGTGGATGCAGCAATCGTGAACATAAATGCACAACTTTAAAGGAGTAGTTCACTTTTGAAAAAACTTTAGCTGATAATTTACTCGCCCCCGTGTCATCCAAGATGTCCACGTCTTTCTTTCTTCAGTCGAAAAGAAATGAAGGTTTTTGATGAAAACATTCCAGGATTTTCTCCATATAATGGACTTCAATGGGGACCAAATGGTTCAAGTTCTAAATGACAGTTTCAGTGCAAACTGTTCAAATGTCTTTAAACGACACCAGACGATGAATAAGGGTCTTATCATGCGAAACGATCGCTTATTTCAAAACTTATTCCAAAAATGTAACTTTTCTAAGGACAAATGCTAGCCTTGCTCTATTCTGTGAGGCGCGTTTGTAACGTCACGTAATACGTAATTACGGTCAAAAGGTCACGGGCGACGTAGCCGGAAGTACAGAGTCAAAATCGTCCGACATCGTTGTTTTACCTTTTAATTCCTTTTTTTGTAAACGGCGTTTGAGTTAGTTTGCACGTTCAACCTATGCGTTCAACTTGTAAACACTGACTCTGTACTTCCGGCTACGTCGCCCGTGACCTTTTGAACGTAATTACGTATTACGTGACGTTACAAACGCGCCTCACAGAATAGAGCAAGGCTAGCATTTGTCCTTAGAAAAGTTACATTTTTGGAATAAGTTTTGAAATAAGCGATCGTTTCGCATGATAAGACCCTTATTCATCGTCTGATATCGTTTAAAGACATTTGAACAGTTTGCACTGAAACTGTCTTTTGGACCTTGGACCGTTTGGACCCCATTGAAGTCCATTATATGGAGAAAAATCCTGGAATGATTTCATCAAAAACCTTCATTTCTTTTCGACTGAAGAAAGAAAGACATGGACATCTTGGATGACACGGGGGCGAGTAAATAATCAGCTAAAGTTTTTTCAAAAGTGAACTAATCCTTTAACGGAGTTTCGATTTCTGCACCTCAGACTCCAGATCTTCAATAGTTGTGTCTCCACCAAATATTGTCCTATCATCATAACACACATCAAACTTATTTATTCAGATGCATAAATCTGTGTGTGTGTGTAGACTGATGGTCTCTTCTGTCGCAGGTTCTGGAGCTGCACTTCTGTGAGGTGCCGGCCGGCTTCTTCTCGGAGGGCGACGGCGTGGAGACGCTGGTTCTGGACAGCGTGCCGTCGTTCTCGGACCAGCACCTGCGCAGCCTGAGCGCGTGGCGAGGCCTGACCCGGCTGGAGCTGCGCGACCTGATCCGCGTGACCGTGGCGGGCCTGAAGAGCTGCGTGCCGCCCGGCCCACACACACTCGCGCGCCTCACACACCTGGAGCTGCAGACGGGCAGCCGGACCCAGATGGTGGCGCTGGGCCTGGGCGAGGGCTGGCCGGGTCTGGAGCGCCTCAGCCTCGGGGGGAAGGAGGTCGGGCCGGGTCTGCTGTCCCTCGGCCGTCTGCAGGACCTGCGCTCGCTGCGGCTGCGCACATGCAGACTCACGCAGATGATGGTGCTCAGGAGCTGCAGGTGGGTGGAGACACACACACACACTCAGAGGAACACACACACACACACACTCACCAGAACACACACACTCACACACACACACACACACTTAGAGCAACACACACACACACACACACTCACTAACTCACAGGAACACAAAACCAGTCAAATATCCACTGAGTTCTGCTCATGTGTGTGTGTGTGTGTGTGTGCAGGTGTTTGACGCGGCTGCGCCTGCTGGAGTTCGTGGAGGTGGAGTTTGTGGAGGACGAGGCGAGATCTGACGAGAGCGACCGACCGCCGGCGAGCGACTCTGACCCCGCCCCCAGCCTCAGACGCGCGCTGCGCTCCATGCTCCCCGCCTGCGTCACACACTTCACCCGCTGCACGCGCGCCGTCAACAAAGACTGATGAGGACAGACTGAAACACACACACACACACCTCGGCACAAGCCTGACGTGCGGAGAACAAGATTTATACTGTGTAATAAAGTGCATCTGAACACAGCCGAGGCTCACGCTTGTTTACACTGTTGAGCACGTTAATAAAATACACATGCGCTCAGTTACACACACAAACACACACACTATTACTCGAGAAAAGATCCTCACAGTCCAGCTGAAGTCAGTTCTTCATTTCTGCTGTAAAAAAGTTATTAATTTAGTTCATATATATATATATATATATATATATATATATGAAGAGTTCAGATGCAAAAGCCTCTAAGTGCCATTTGAAATTTTCTTCTTTAATGATCATTTTTATCAAACTTGTATATTTAAGTTCAGTAATTTCACTTAAATGACAATGATAATTACCTATTAATTGTTATTTAAGTGAAATTACTGAACTTAAATATACAAGTTTGATAAAAAATCATCATTAAAGAAGAAAATTTCAAATGGCATTTAGAGGCTTTTGCATCTGAACTCTTCATATATATATATCGCCACTCTGGAGAAAACCGTGATGTCATCGTCCAGTTCAGTTCAGCTCAGTTCTCATATAATGCTGTGAATGCAGGAGATCAATAATAGTGTTGAATATAAACTATAGATGTCTGTATAGTCCTGAATATAGATATTACACAGTTCAGCAGGGCTGTGTGTTCCATATGTCCTTATAAGCTGAGTATTTCATTCATAATAACTTACTTTATATATCTATATATGGACATTATAAGAGTAATGGTGATTTACAGATTGTAGTTCTCCAAAACATTGCTCTGTATGTCCTCATGTTTTAACCCGTGATGATCAGGTGTGAGTATAATTGAGCTTTCCCTGATCATCTCCACGAAAGCCACCGAGTGTACCATTCTGATGAGGTAAAAACATTTTAAAGACTAAAAGTTGAAAGTTTGTAAAAGTGTAAAGATTTATAGACCATTTCACAAGATGTAAACAACACTGGTCCAGAAGCACTTCCTGTTTCAGTTTTTTAACACTACATAAAAGCTGGGATAAAATACAACCTACAGAACATTTAAAACTGAATCAAAAATTTAAACAAGCATCTTTAAGATGTTTTCTTTACATGTGAAATAAAGAAAACAGTTACAAACTGAAACAGGAAGTGCTTCTGGACCAGTGTTGTTTACATCTTGTGAAATGGTCTATAGAAGCTATTTTGAATGTCCTGTTAGTCAACTCGTAGAAATGGCCATTGCCTGATGTATTCTTTAATTTAACTGTGCAATGCATTGATGAATCAGAGTTCTTTTGGTAGCTTTTTTCCAGAGCTGTCCCAAGATGCAGTGTGTCTTTACAGTGTGTGTGTCTATACAGTGAGTCTATACGCCTTGGGGGAATTCAAGAAAGATTTTTTTGAGATTTTAAAATTTAAAATGGAGGGAAAATTGTATTGGGGAAAATGAAAACAGTAAGCCTACAAGCACAATATGCACCTTCAGTGTGTGTGTGTGTGTGTGTGTGTGTGTGTGTGTAACTCCGCGCCGGCAGGAGGCGATATGAGCTCAGCGCGGAGTTCAGGCCGTTGCTGTGGTAACGCGGACATGCGCGTCTGTGGCTGAACATGATGATGTGAGTGTAAATAAATCTCTTTTCACTAAAGTTGATTATGGACTAATAAAGGTAACAAATGTCATGTAAATAACTCAAACACACATTTATAAGGTTTTGAACATATTTAGAGCGAGACCGCGACTAGTGGAGAAAGTACTGGACTGTATGAGTGTTATTGTGTGTGTGTGTGAGTGTGTGTGTGTTTGAGTTATGGATGTTGTTGTCGTTGTTCATACTGTAAGAGTGTATATGTTTATATGTATGTGTTTTGTTGTTTTTACTGTTGGTGTGTTTATCTATATGTGTGTTGTTATTGTTGTTCATACGGTGTGTGTGTGTGTGTGTGTGTGTGTGTGTGTGTGTGTGTGTGTGTGTGTGTGTGTGTGTGTGTGTGTTTATGTGAAGGCATTGGGATGTCGGTGGTGAAGAGTCTCGTTCCTGCGCGCTTCCTCACACTCTCCGCACACCTGGTCATCATCATCACCATCTTCTGGTCTCGCGTGAGGACACACACACACACACACACACACACAGCTTCTGCTTAGGGAGTCAAATGACAGAACTCAGAGAGTGTGTGTGTTACAGGAGAATAACATCCAGTCATGTCTGCCACTGGATTTCACCGAGGACCAGTTCAGAACAGAAGATACACGGTAACACACACACACACACACACACACACACACACACACACCAGTTCACAACCACATTTATATTTGTCAGCTCATATGAACAAAAGTAAAGAAAATATCAACACAGGAATAGAAATATAACACAGTGTAGCAAATGTTTTTTGCAGGATGTAATGTTTTTTATTCAGTTGGTCTTTAATGATGCTGGTGTGTGTGTGTGTGTGTGTGTGTGTGTGTGTCAGGCTGGTGGTGGCGCTGTCGGTGACTCTGGCTCTGTTCCTCATTGAGCTGGTTGGATTTCTCTCGGGAAGCTCCATGTTCAACAGTAATCAGGCTCTTCTGTGTATCCTTACATCGGTCACGTGTGCAGTCCAGCGCCTCGAGCAACAAACGCTTTGAACGTTCTCCCGAATGTCTCTGATTGGCTGAGGTGTTCTCCCGAATGTCTCTGATCGGCTGAGGTGTTCTCCCGAATGTCTCTGATTGGCTGAGGTGTTTCTCCTGCATGTCTCTGATTGGCTGTGGTGTTCTCCCGAATGTCTCTGATTGGCTGAGGTGTTCTCCTGAATGTCTCTGATTGGCTGAGGTGTTTTCCTGAACGTCGGCTCAGCTCTGGTCACTCACTCCAGCGCCTGCATCAGTTTGTCCTTCTTTGTGTTCCAGCAATGGCCCTGCTGGACGTACTGGATCATATTCAGCCTCTGCAGGTCCGTCTTCTTCTTACATATTTTTATTCTGTAGTATTAAAGTGCCCTGTTATGCTTTTTCAGATTTCATGCAGTGTGTATTACATCTGTTTGTAAATGTAAAAGATAAGAAAGAATCGATTCTGAACTGAAACGAGTCGTCAGTAATTCAATCTCACTTCCTATGTAGGTTTGAACCTCATTAGCATAATGGCAGCCTGTGGTGTTGATTGGCTGAGCAGCGTCTCTTAGCTCCGCCCTCAAACACTGTAGTGTATCTGCGACTGGAAGAGTTCGGCTCGTGTTGTTCGTGTCGAGATGACGCTGTTTTCTGAGACTGATACGGTAAAACCCACGCCATCGTTCGTATCACTGTGATTAAGATATGATAATGAGCGTTTGCTTCCTGAGTCCTGACCAATCACAGCAGAGCAGCTCTCAGAGAGGCGGGGCTTAGAGAGAGGAAAGAGCTGAAGCTGCAGTGGAGATTATGAGGAAATAAAGTGTGTTTGATCTTGGATGAAACTCAACAACATCAGGAGCCTTTAATATAGTGTAATAGGGCACTTTAAAACCATTTATAAGTATTATGTAAGCTTTCCTATGTCCAAGAAATGCATGATTGTAAAATATAAATGCATTATATCTACACAAGCTTTGCTATATTAAATGAATTCCAGGCGATAATAATAAAGTACTAATAAAGAATTAATAAAGACTTGACTCGACTTAAATGTATTGAAAATTGACATTTTACTTCTGAATGGAGCTGCATTAGTCATAATTCATCATTATGTGTGTGTGACAGTGTGTTTCCAGCGCTCTTTGAGTTCTTTCTGTTCATTTCACTGAAGTCAGTGTGAGATTCTTCAGGACATGAAGACCCTGCAAAAGAAAACACTCGATGAAGAGTTTGCTGGACAGATCGAGACGGTCTCATGTTCTCCTCTCATTCTTTTATAGTTTTGAGGATATAATATACATTTTATACAAAGAAGTTGTACACATATTTATTGACGTCTATTTCTGTAACATGAAAATCAATTGAATGCATTGTAACAAAACATTGTGATTTAAAATGTCAAAATGATTACATTTACTGTTGAAAAAATCAAATAAAAGTAATAATTATAAAGTAATGACTATTCATGTTGAAACAATGACTTATACTTTCGACTTTTATGTCATATATTATGTATATGTCACAGCATTGTTTTCTCTTTTATGTGTCGGAAATGGGATTTCACTACATATATAATCACGGTAATATACATATATGTTAAGAACAGGTACAAATACACAGGAAAAAGATATATATTTAATTTCACACACAGTTTTACATTATATGATCTGTACAGTCTGCCGCTGTTTGTGTAAAATCTTTGAGGCGGGGCCAAAGTGATTGGCAGGTCTCGGCCCAATGAATGTTCTTTTTAACAGGCCAATCAGCGACGGCGTTTACGGCGGTTGGGCCAATAGCAGAGCGGCTGGGTTTCATTTTAAATCCAGGCGGTTAAACGGAAGAGCTGAGGCGCAGACACAAAAACAGAGGAGTCCTCATCATGCAGGTATAATAACCGCATATTGATCATTTATTTACAGTATATGTTTATATATTTATAAGCGTAGGAGATGTCAGTGTAGCGGAGGTATTGATCCGGATTAAATCAAGCTCTTTGAGCGCCATTGATTGTGCGAGTGAAACTACGACTGCTAAATGAACTCAGACATATAGTAACGTTAATAGTTGTATTTCGTTTGGTTAAGTTTCCCATATGTGAGCTATCTTATTTTTATTGATATAAGTGCCTTTTTTTATCACGGTTGTCTTATTTTCATTGATGGAAGTGCTTTATCTGTTCAGTGTGTGTTGAGTTTGAGATGTTTGTGTTTCTTTAATCAGAATAAAGAGAACAGGGAACCCAGAGCTCTGCAAACACAGGTGACACAACAACAACAACAACATGTTATTTATATTCATTTAGCGAGTCATAGTGCAGATTACAGAGATCACGTGCTCTTCTCCAGCTCTACGTCACTGATGTGTGTCTGACGCTCATGTTGTGTGTGTGTGTGTGTGTGTTTCAGACTGCTGGTGAGATGAATCCAGACACACACACTATTTCAGGTAAAACCTTGAGAATGTGTCACGAGCAAACTTTCTTTATAAAGATGTGGATGAGTGCAATATGGATGTAAGATGGTTTACCTTTCTTCAAAGATACTTTATTGTCTGGCCGGTGACACTGTTTAGTCCGTTTGATCATAAATGATCTTAATAAACACAAACTAAAACACTATTTTTGTTGCATGTGATTGTTTAATCGTTTAAATGATTGTTTGATAGATATAGTCTTCTTTCAGGTCCTGGGAGAGTTCCTGTCAAGTCGAGCTCAAAGTAAGTTCACTTTAAAATTATAGTATGAATATGAAAATGGATTTGTACAATTCTTGATCCAATGTTTCTTGATTTAAGAGCGTTTAGTTGTTTGTAATGTTACTGGAAAACATTGAGGAAGAACATCAGTGTGTTTAATAATCACTTCCGTTCCAGGAAGTTCTCCATAAAAGACTTCCACATCGGCCGTCCGCTGGGAAAGGGCAAGTTTGGGAACGTGTATCTGGCGCGAGACCGTAAGCTGAAGGCCATCGTGGCGCTGAAGGTCCTGTTCAAAACTCAGATGGAGAAGGAAGGAGTCGAGCATCAGCTGAGGAGAGAGATCGAGATCCAGTCGCATCTCAGGTGTGTGTGTGTGTGTACACAGAAAACTACAGAATACAACTCTTTTGTGTTGTCACTCTTATTCAGATCGATCCACATGTCTGCTATTCTCTTTCTCACAGACGTGTGCATTTATTTTTTTGAGATAATGTTTTATGAAACAGGCATGAAGTGCATGCTGGGTAGATCAGCACGTGACAACAGTTCAAATGTGCACATCTACCATCCGTTCTGGCTGGATCTCTTCTGAAATTGTCCCTACTGAATATTTATATCTAGTGTTTATTCGATGACAAACATGTCAAGAGATTTCCGGCATCGTTTTTGTGATGCAAAAAAATGTAGTTATACTCTTGCTTTCGTCTGTGAAATTTTTTTATTTGTTGTTTTGAAATTAACACTGGTTGGAGATGATCCGTGTGTGTGTGTGTGTACAGGCATCCAAATATCCTGCAGTTCTACAACTACTTCTGCGACGACACGCGTGTGTATCTGATTCTGGAGTACGCGCCGCGCGGAGAGATGTACAAGGAGCTCCAGCGCTGCGGACGCTTCGACGACCAGCGCACCGCCACCGTGAGTGATCCAGCGCCACAGTCACAAACACTCATGCGCATCAATCGCAAATTAAAAAAAACGATTTTCTAAACGTTTAATAATGTGTTTAGGTGCACAGGCTTGCAGCAGAGGAAGCATTATGAATGAAGCGTATACTTTACAACAGCAGTTCATATACAAACAAGTAGAAAATGGCTATAAATAATGTTTAGTTTAGTTAGTCAAGCACTTCAAGCTCTTTCCGTGTACAGGCAGCCGCAGAACGCATCTGATTGGCTGATGTTCAACAGACATGCCTAAACTTAGGCTTTCCTTAAAACATTCAGGGCTTAAGCCCTCTTTGCCCAGCCCTAGCGCAACGCATTAATGGTCAAAATATTCATAATTAATATTAAAATATTAACCAACAAATGAACTTCGAATATGATTTTTGGGCAAAAGTCAAAGCCCTAGTGTCTAATTTAAGATCAATGACATGCGCTTGATTGGGACTAACAGCTGCGGTTTGATTCTCATTTTTAAATCAATTTTGATTCGATATGCATAGATTTGATCATACATTTTAAATTTATATATTCGAATTGAAATTTGATTAAACTGATTTGAACCAAATCGAGCTTCCAGCCCTGATCAAGCTCGCGGTTCTGATGATCTGTGTGTCGCTGATGTCGGCGCTGGTCTCCTGTGTGTCCAGTACATGGAGGAGCTGGCGGACGCGCTGAACTACTGTCACGAAAAGAAGGTCATCCACCGAGACATCAAGCCCGAGAACCTCCTGCTGGGCTTCAGAGGAGAGCTCAAGATCGCAGACTTCGGCTGGTCCGTCCATGCGCCGTCGCTACGGTAACGAACACCCCAGAATGCCTTTCTACAAACTCAAGGTCACTTCACAATATGAGACAAAGAAACAATACAGATAAACTGAATAGGTGACATGATTAAACTGATAAGACATGACAAGATTCGGATCATAACGTCAGGGATCAGAGAAATGTTGAAATCATGTAATGATGGAAGGCCGTGAATGTGTTCGGGAAAACGATCATGGAGAGCTTAGAGTGTGTAAAGTGGAAGTTAAAGCCATGGTGACGGAGGGTGTGACCTGATGATGAAAGCGTGTAGATGATGAAGAGAAGACATGCTTCACACACACCTGAACATGGTCGTGTGTGTGTGTGTTTCAGACGCCGAACCATGTGTGGCACGCTGGACTACCTCCCGCCGGAGATGATCGAGGGACACACACACGATGAGAAGGTGGACCTGTGGTGTATCGGGGTGCTGTGCTACGAGTGTCTGGTGGGAAACCCTCCGTTCGAGACGGCCAGCCACAGCGAGACCTACAAGCGCATCACCAAGGTCTGTCCACACACACACACTCTGACTCCTATTTAAAAATTTATAAATTAAATTATTTTTAAAGAATTTATTTGTAAATTATGGTGGAAAATAAGTCTTTGGTCAATAACAAAAATTCAACTCAATACTTTGTAACATAACCTTTGTTGGCAATGACAGAGGTCAAAGGTTCCCTGTAAGTCTTCAGCAGGTTAGCTGGTGTTTCGGCCCATTCCTCCATGCAGATCTCCTCTAGAGCAGGGATGTTTCGGGCAACACGGACCTTCAACAAATTTTCTATGTGGTTGAGGTCTGGAGACGGGCTAGGCCACCCCAGGACCTTGAAATGCTTTTTCCTTCGTTGCCCGGGCGGTGTGTTTGGGATCATTGTCGTGCTGGGAAATCCAGCCATGTTTCATCTTCAAGGCTCTCACTGATGGAAGGCGGTTTTGGCTAAATCTCACAATACATGGCCCCGTTCATTCTTCCCTCAACATGGATCAGTTCTCCTGTCCCCTTTGCAGAAAAACAGCCTCCAAGCATGATGGTTCCTCCTCATGCTTCGCAATAGGTGTGGTGTTTATGGGATGCAACTCTGCATTCTTGCTCCTCCAAACATGACGAGTTGAGTTTTTTACAGAAATGTTCTATTTTGGTTTCATCTGACCTCATGATATTCTCCCATTCCTCTTCTGGATCATCCATATGCTCTCTGGCAAACTTCAGACGGGCCTGGACCTGTACTGTCTTAAGCAGGGGGGCACGCCTGGCACTGCAGGATTACAGTCCCTCTCGCTCTAGTGTGTTACTGATGGTAGCCTGTGTTACTGTGGTCCCAGCTCTCTGCAGGTCATTCATCAGGGCCCTCTGTGTAGTTCTGGGGTTTTTGCTCACTATTCTCATGATCATGATTTTGCGTGGAGCCCCAGATTGAGGGAGATTATTAGTGGTCTTGTATGTCTTCCATTCTCTTACAATTGGTTTTCCACACTAAGCTGCTCGCCTATTGTAGATTGACTCTTCTCAGCCTGGTGCAGGTCTACAATGTTCTCCCTGGTGTCCTTCGACAGCTCTTTGGTCTTGGCCGTGGTTGAGTTTGGAGTGTGACAGCTCGAAGGCTGTGGACAGCTGTCTTTTATACAGATAACGGTTCAAACAGGGGCCAATAATACAGGGAACGAGTGGAGGACAGAAGAGCTTCTTAAACAAGAAGTTACAGGTCTGGGAGAGCCAGAAATCTTGCTGGTTTGCGGGTGAACAAATACTTATTTTCCACCATAACTTACAAAATAAATTCTTTAAAAATCCTACAATGTGATTTCCTGCATTGTTTTTTGTTTTTTCATTTTGTCTCTCATAGTTGAAGTATACCTATGAAGAAAATTACAGACCTCTCATTATTCTAAGTAGGAGAACTTGCACAATCAGTGGCTGAATAGAAACTTTTTGGTCCCACTATATATATATATATATATATATATCTTTAGAGCACACATGCACATCCTGACTAATAGGAATATGTGTTTATATTACAGTATTTTATAAATTTAACAGAAGGCCCCATTTTAACTTGTTTTTGTGGAGTTTTAGTCCATAAAGTCACATCCACTTCAGAGATCTTGTGCTCATCCTGAGTAATATGTTAAGACTCAGGCTCAATGAAGACAGTATGGTGATATTTAAGAACATTTCTTTTAAAGTTCTAATCCTCAAGGGTTTGAATGTTTTGAAAATGTTAACTTAAACTTGAGGTAAATTATATAAATGGCAGTTTTTTATGATAAATCCTTAATTTCCTCAAGTGCATGAACAAACTCTTTTACATTTTCATGACAAAATAGTTTTTCTCAAGAAACTGACATTATTATAAGATTTAAAATGAGGTCCTCATTTGACTTGTAACTTTGCAGAAATTTAACTTCAGTTACAAAACATCAACTTTAGAGAACAAGTGCACATCCTTATTAATAGTAATATAATATATGCATATTTAACTGATCTTAAAGTTCATTAATGGTTCTCTGAGCGATGTGGGGCCAAAACATTTTTTGTCACATACATCAAACGTCTCCTCACTATCGGCTAGCTGCCTGTCCCCTAAACACACTGTAAAAAAACGCGGTCTCTGTAGACACCACAGGCTCCACAAACGGCAACAAAAACAATCATGTCTCACCCGGACCACGAAACCTAACAAACAGTGTTCCAGCCAATCACTGGCAAGAAGTATCTGAGGGTGGGTCTGGGGGGTTAGTGCGCGAGCACATGAAGAGGGTGTGTGTGTGAAGGAGCGCAGCGAAGCATCAGAGGGAAGTTTGAAAAATTACCGACACACGACCAAAGAGACGTCGTTCTGAGGAACAAATTAAAAAGAAGAAGGAGTCGGATAAAGAACGTGCGAAGTTCCGAATTTACATCGGTAGCAAAGCTTTTGAACGATGGCGAGAACTCCGGCGGCAGAAGGGCTTCCAGTCCGACATTCAGGTTGCTCTGTTTTTGCTTGACAGGTGGGTAACGTTAAAATGTTGTTTTTTTTTCTTCTAATTTGACGCTTATGTTCGCCAAACCCACACAAGGATATAATTAGCTAGAACTATGCACGTTCACAATTATTTCAGGAAGCACGGAAGGGAGGGGGAGGAGATGAGATGCGGAGGAGGGAGGGTCTAGCTCCGATTTGTTTGAAAATATTCGAACGTCAACACCCAGGATCGCTTTGAGAACCTTTAAACAAACTTTTGGGTCCAGTCAAATTGGAGGTTATTGATAGATTTTAAGAAATTATTTTCAGATATTTTAATTGTTTTATCTAGGTTTTTAATTTAAGAATACAAAATATTTTTAAAGTTAGAAATTAAGGAAATGTGCAAATTCTCAAGTTCTCAAATATTTTCATGCAGTTGTTCTTAAAGTCAGAATTATAACATTTCAGATTGGCTATCTATTTGTTTTTGTAAATGATTTTAAAATGGTTTTAAATAAAATTTCTGTCACGTCATGCAATTGTTTACGTTATTGTTGGTGTCACTTCAAAGAACCCGTGCACATATTGGTAATATGTAATATGTTTTATTTTGAATGACCCAATACTTTTATTTATTTATTTATTTTTTATTTTATTTTTTTTGACTAATTTTGTGGTTATTTCATGAGAAATCTCAGGAGTTCAAATTCTTAAGTTTTGTTATTTTGAAGTTTTTGAGAATGCAGAATATTCTGGACTGTTATTTTATTATTTTGTAACTTTGCCATCCATGTTTGTTGAATGCCCTGTTGACGTCGAGTTTCTCGTGTGTGTTTGTTAGGTGGATCTGCAGTTTCCTAAAGTGGTCTCTGACGGCGCCCGCGATCTGATCTCGAAGCTGCTCCGCCACAGTCCCTCCATGCGTCTGCCGCTCAGGAGTGTGATCGAGCACCCGTGGGTGAAGGCCAACTCGCGCAGAGTCCTGCCGCCCGTCTACAACTCACAGGCAGCCGCACACCACTGATGACATCAGCGCAAGGACCTGTTTGAGACACTCAGTTTGTGCTGTCACAGTGTCAAAAGTGTGTGTCTTTGACTGTTAATGAGTCTGAGATGTTTTTTCTCTGCTCATTTACTCTCTTTTATAGCTGTAGATCTGTTCATATTCATGTGCTTTTCTGTCTTCTATGAATGTGTTTTACGCTGAACCTGTCAAATTATATTAAAATAAGAGCTTTTTAGTGTGTGTGGCGTTGTGCACTGACTCACTCAAGTGGTTGTTACACTCCTGCACTGATGCATTCAGATGTTCACCAGTTTTATATGTTGATGAAAATGTGTGTCCATTCAATTATATTATGTGCATTTTGGGATATTGCATAGAAATTGAATCGTATTGCATACACCCTTCTCAGGTGTAACAGAGTGTGTCTGGGGAAGGTTCATTGACTGCTCATTTACAAAGGGGCGTCACCAATGGATGTTGCTTAAATGCCCCTGGGTTCAATTGGATCGACCTAAAACCAATCGGAGCGTTGACGTTTGCTGAGCGAATAACCCACAATAGTGTGTTTATTAGGCTGCTGTCACTTTAAGAGCCGCACAGAGGTCTCCTCAGGTCTCTAAATATGGACTGATTCCCAATCACTCCTTACCCGAACCCAATGTGCATAAATCATTTTTTTAAAGTAAAAGCTTCAGTATAGTTTAGTTTAGGAGTTAAAACTACTGCAGAATTCTAAAATAAGAATCGAATGTGTGTGAGAGAGAGAGAGAGTAATTGTGTAAATCACTTTTGTGTATTTTGATCCAAAAAAAAGGTCAAATTTAAAAATAGTAATGGGTCCATAATTAGTGTTTTATTAGGGCTAAATATTTCTCACTAGATTCAGTCACACAAAAGTCAAGGCAAGACAAGTTTATTAATATAGCACACTTCATACACGATGGTAATTCAAAGTGCTTTACATAAAAAGGGTTTACAACAAATAATGTATTAAGAATAAGAAAATAGATTGATTAAAAATAGATTTAAAATGTAATTAAAAGAATAAAAATAGGACACATAATGATGTGCTTTAATCCTATTATTATATAGTAAACACTTTAATAGTAAAATGAACAAATACAAAACGAAAATATAAGCCAGCAGAGCAGCCCCTCATTGACGTCTGATGTAACGTTACACACCACAGAAACAAAACACATAATGAAATCAGGCCTGTTTCTCTCTCTCGATCTGCCGTCGTCGCTCCCCGTTTTATGCTTTCGCTTCTCTGCGAGACCGGCGCGCGCCTCACAGGTGTCTTTCATTATCACTCATGCCACCGGCCTCGCGCGTCCTCTTACGTCCCTCGCCCTCGATCGTCCTGCTCGCCACAGCCAACTAGACATTTTGTGTGAAATGAATTTCAAACTCCAGCCTTGTAGATGGAAGAGTGATTTCTGTGTTTAGTGGGTGTGGCTTGCAGAGCTGTGCAATGTGGTGCATTGTGGGACCTGTAGTCTTTCATACAAATGCGCCCCTTGGTTATTTTCTGTCTTCTCGGTCAAGAGGGCACCAAATTCAAAAATTCTTTTACATTTTGACTACAAATATGATCCACTTTCAATAAAGATTAATGTTGCAATGGGTGAAATGCTCCTTTAATTACTTCTTGATGTTTTGATTGATGTTAACAACTGCTTTAATACATTGTTTAAAATACATCAGAAACAATCTCTTAACAAAGGATGAAAACCCATTATCTAAGTCTTTACATTTGAGCTAATTAAACGGATTTGTTAATTATAGGAACAATGATTGAAGAACTCACTATTTGTATATAATCGGGCAATGTGTTAACGAGACTATTAATAAACTATGAATTAACCAACATTTGCAAATGATTTATAATAAGTTTATTAATGTATGAGTGTTGTCATGGAATGGTGTAAGGGCCCGTTCACACCAAGAACAATTAATATATATATAACTATATTAGCATCGACACCAGCGGATGATATCGTTGTTTGTTAAAAGCGTGCCTGTCTCTTTAAATGCTTGATTTCGTTACTGCACGATGGATTCTGATTGGTTGCCAATGTTTTTATCGTTCATCAGCTAAAATCGTTCTGAAACTGATTCCAATGATATTGTTTCTCTATGTTGTTATTGTTATAGTTGTGTGATCTCTATAAAACACAGAGAGCAAATTAAATGAAAAGTAAACATGAATTTAATTTAATTGGATATAGAAAAGTACAAAAAAAATCAACTGAAATATTTCATGTTTGTTTAAATGCAAACCATAATGCAATGCCATAATGTTACAGTTGGAATTAACATAGCACAATAATTTGATATTTATCTTTATGTTGCGGTTGAAACATGTCAGTAGTTAATATGATGGGATTGAAAGACTAAAACTGTCACTTCTTTTATATAAGTTCTTTTTACCATGAGAGAAATGGTCTGGTCTCGGCATTAACCTGCTCCGGGTCCGTCTCCAGCCCTGTGTTCACTACACATCAGGACTGACCCAGATCAGTTCAGGAGGTTTATCTACGGTTTGTGTCAAACATTGATCTAAAGGCTCGGTATAACTCAGTGTTCATGTTCCTGTCATCCATGCTCACAGTCATACCCGTTCCATCAATTGTGTAGGCGTACTGTCTCAGCCACTCTTCTGGCCTTTCTGGATTTCCTGAACGTCGGCTCAAACAAGCAGCCAGGTGCACAGTAGCTGTTTTACCATAACAGGCGAGTATAAATGATGCCGCAAATATGAATATGTACAGGGGGATCTCTCCGAATGCATTTACACAATATTCTGGGACAACATATGGAATAATAACACGGTCATCTATTTCCATGCTTCTGTTCTGCCATAACCGGTAAAAAGGCGTCCATGCTTCATCTTCAAGGGTAATAGGGGCTAGAAGGATCAATGGGGTGTCGCAGGGAGATGCTCTCATGTTGTTCCAGCGACGTGGCAAAGGGTACGGCTCACAGTAAGCCCTGATCCTATCAGCATGCGGATGATAAAACTGTCTGTTTGTAACGTATATGCTCCCCTGAGCGATTGCAAATGCAGCGTTGGAGTCAATTCTGCAGTTCCACGGAGAGTAGAGAACGGTGTCTCTGATGTTGGGTTTGGGCACCAGGAAACCTGACGGCATAAACTTGTCGTCTATAGTGCCATGACCTACAAACACAATTTCTAGATGACCTCCGCTAGGCCTACTCAATGGCTGCAGAAAATAATTCACACTCTCCAGAAATAATCGTAGAAGATTCATAAATACAAGCTTATTAGGTTGTGTCTGAAGCCAGGAGAAAACTGTGCGGTCTGTGTCGTATTTATATGTTCCTATGAAATAGTTCATTATGTTTCGTTCATTTTGAGTCATGTAGAGAGAATATTCCCCCAAGTTCTTGATGAGGTTCTTCATTCGGAACAGTTTTTGGATGATTTCCCTGTAATGTGAAGAGTTGCACTGTGAGTCAGTCACCTTCAGACATTCAATTTTGTTTGCATTTTCAATATTGCAGTAATGTACAATCTCAGACAAATACAAGACATATTGGCTTTGGCCAAAAAAGATGAATTAGTTGAAATTAAACATTTTAGAAAATTAAATCCTACTGCATTGCATCCAGCTGTTCTTTTAGCTTTTGTCGGCCTTCCAGTATTTGCCTGGCTGAATCCTGTAAGAACTTCACAGTCTCTGTGTCCTGATTTCTGTTTCCTAGATTGCCAATCAGGTCATACAGAGAGATTCCTAAGCCAGTCGCACCCTGTACAAAGAAAGAATGTCACAATCAGAAAATCCCCATCTAACATGCTTTATTAGGGCAATGCAGTGAATATTTCATATTGTTCTCTTGAATAGACACTTAAAGAGAATTTCAAAGTCGCAGTTTTCTTAATATGGGATGCTTAAGGAAAGAAAGCTGATACCCTTGATCCTGCTTTAGCAGCTTTAGTGCCGATGCGTCCAATGTTCTCCATCATTTCTTTGGCCGACACCTTCAGGCTACTCGTGATCTCAGGGGAACGATCGAGTCCCAGAGCTCGGCAAATAAAGCCTGAGGCCTCGGCTGGAGCCAGTCCACCTGGTGCTAAGTGACGAAAGAACGTGGCCTTGTTGAAATCTCTGAGGAAGTCTAGAGGTACGGGAGTATTACTCCTCCTGGCCAGAGCCCACATGAGTCGAGTGACCACCTCACAGTCCAGCTCATCAGCATTCGGCGCTCCTCCACACTCATCCTTCAGATCCCGCAGTTGCTCCTGAATGCTCGTCCCAACCTTCTCATCTTCTTTCATTAATTCTATAGCTTTATTAACGGTACTGCTGGAGACAGGGGGCCTGACTGCAGTGCTCGATACAAAGCTCGCTGTGCCAAACAATATTGGCCAGGCCAGACCTGTGAAGTCAAAGATAACCGCTACTGCAGATATTGCGGCCGCAGCTCTGAACACCCGAGCGATGTTGCTGTGCTGAGGAACATCTTCCAGCTTTTGCTTCAGTTCCAACAGCGTATCTGCACATCCCTCTCGGTTCTCCAGCCAGCAGAAGAGCGATTCACATAAAGTATCTGCTGCCTCCATGATTAGAGCAGGAACTCTGAAAAGAGAAATTTTATTTAACATTTATTTATCAAAAGTAATAAAAAATAATACTTTGTAGTTATACAGTAACAATGAATGAAGAACTTTTAGATGCATCTTTTTCGCAGGCTGATCTCATGAAATGGCATATGTATGACACGCCAATTCGTATTTCCATTTTTGGCGTGCTATCAACACAAATAATCGCTTTTCAGCGTGTTTATGAACGCCGTTGACTTAACGTTATTACTGTATATATAAATATACGACCTACCCCAACCCCGTCCCTAAACCTACCCGTCACTGGGGTTAATAGCATTTATGAGTCTTCCCCTACCATCCTAGGAAAAAAAAAGATCGCTCCCCAGATGTAGATCTACATTTTGCTTAGTTTCGCTCGTACATTTGATGGCGTGTCCATACACACGGAATCACTCGGACATTTAACGGCGTAGACATACACGCGGATACACGTGGATGGCTGAAAATTCGTATAGATAACACACCACTTAACTTGAAAGTGGCGTATATGTTTACGCAAAAGTCATGATGCCATGTTGTTTTTTGGCAACACTTGATCCATAAATACTGACACTGTATATCTGTATTTATCTGTACTGATATATAGCCTACTGTGTTAGACTAAACTGGTAACGGTCACAGTATTTTCATATTGTTGTCCAAATGTTGGTTTAATGTGTCTTGGAATATCGCAAAAATATTGTATCGTGAGTTCAGTATCGTGATATGTATCGAATCGTGACATGAGGGTATCGTTACACTCCTAGTTCATACCCTTATGAAGTATACTTACAGTAAGTAATGTTCAAGTATATTTTTAAGTATACTTTATGTAGTAAGTATACTAATATCAATGTGTACTTGAAGTAAACTTGTAAGTGTACTATTTCAAAACTGCTTGGGACTAAATTGGCCCACTTTTAGAATATAAAAGTATACATTTAAGTGTACTATAAGTGTAACAGTAGTAGTAAACTTTAAGTACACTGCTAGGTTTCTCATTTGCAATACATCTGTACTACAAGTGAACATAAGTATACTAGTAGTTTACTATTTTAATACAAGTACATGTTTTAGTTTATGAAAATGCACACAGAAGGGTCTAAACTATTAGTCCAGTATAGTTTATACTGCAAGAATACTTGTACAGTAAGTTTTCTTTAAGTGAACATAACATTTTACAAATTGCTATTTTGGCCAATAACTTGTCTTGAACAGTATGTCAGAAAATCATAACCGGTCAAATTGAGCAAAATTTAAGGAGTAGTGAAAAAAAATGTTTTTCATTTGCTCCAATATGGAGGCCAGTCACGTTGTTGGAAACTTTTTCTCTATGTTTCTCCAAGGTGTCTTTCACCATCACTCCTCGTCTTGCTCGCCAGAGTCGCCACACAGGGTTAAAGAGGAGAGTTTAGGAACTGCGTATGAGAAAATATAAGAGCTGCTGTTCCTGATTGTTGTTCTGCATTAAAGCTTTAAACTAAACTGCATTAACACTCCTTTGTTTGTATTTCTGAACACATCACAATACTTTTGCAATCACTTCACCAGAAATCTTTCTTCATCTGTACATTCATTATGTCTACACTTCATACATACTTTTAGCTGTCCTGTCGACTTCTTGCTTACAAAGTTACACTACAATCTACACTACATCTTTTTAAAAAGGTATGGTAGCAAAATGGCATGTAAAATGTACTTTTTTAATGAAATGTTCTTAAATCATGTAAAAATGGCAAGCGCATGAACACAAATACAGGTCTTTAATTGAGCTCTGAATGCTCTTTATTAGAAACACACTCACCTAGACAGTGGATCTGACGGGCAGCTTCAGTCTGAGAGAGATATCGGACTGCTTAAAGCAAAACAAAAATGGGTAACACTTTAGAATACTGTATCTTACTTACTGCGTAACTAATAAGAAATTAATGAAGAACTAATAGGTAATTCTTTATTAACACTTAAATCACTGTTAACTACTAAGGAAGATGTGTTAACTAATCAGTATGTAATATAATTTTATGATTGTGTTAAGTATCAGTTAGTTAATCAATAGCTAATGAATTCTGTCATGCCTCCTGTAGAACTACTATTAATTATCTATTAATCAAGGTTCAAGAACTATTAATTAACTAATTAAGTGCAGACATTTACCTATAGGCTATGATCTGCAAATAAGCAAAAACATCTCATGTATATTACACCTTATTATTATACTTAGTTCTTATACATTTTAAACTTCTTTTGCCCCATTCAAGTTCCAGCAATATTGCGGTAGCCACATACACTGTGTAACGTTGAGGAGGCAAGGAGGAATCCAAATGCAGTAAACAATAGATTTAATAACGATAATAAACAAACAAAAGGGAAATCCACGGAAACCAAAGAAACTCAGAAACAGGAACTCAGAACAAAACTCAGAACTAGAAACAACGCTACAGTGAAACATCGACCGACACCCAACAACTGAAACACAGGGGTTTAAATACACAGACAAACAAGCTAAACGAGGGAACAAGGGGGCGTGGTAAATCAGAAACACCTGGGGAAACTTATAAACAAGAAAAACTACAAAGGACTACAAAACATGGCACAGAACAGGAAATAACTAAAGTCCACACAAGACAGGAATCGTGACACACTGAGTCTGGGTTCTCCCAAGGTTTTTTTCTCCATTCTGTCACCTGATGGAGTTTTGGTTCCTCCTTGCCACTGTTGCCTTTTTCACTTCTCTTCGCCTTTGTCGCAAGTAATTGTCGTGTATTTTACAAAGGTTTAGATGATTACGTTAATATATATAGGCTAATATTTTTTTTTTTTACAGTAGGTTTGATTTGAGTCAGAAGTATGTGGTAATTCTTTATTAATTACTAATGGGTTCCCTATATTGTCACTTTAGAATACTGTTTCGGTTCTAAGTAATTCCTGAAGGACTATCTAATAATTATTTATTAATTACTAATAAGTTCCTTATATTCTTACTTTTGAAGACTGTTTCAGGTTATAAGTAGCCTAATTCCTAGGTAATTATTTGATAATTATTTATTAATTACTAATGGGTTTCCTGTGTTGTCACTTTAGAATACTGTTCCAGCTTCTAATTAATTCCTGAAGAACTATTTAAAAGTTATTTATTAATTACTAATAAGTTCCTTATATTTTCACTTTAGAAGACTGTTTCAGATTATAAGTAGCCTAATTCCTGGATAATTACTTGATAATTCTTTATTAATTACTAATGGGTTCCCTATATTTTCACTTTAGAATACTGTTCCAGCTTCTAAGTAATTCCTGCAGAATTATTTGATACTTATTTAGTTAGTTAGGGTTATTTAGTGTTTAGCAATGTTGTTGATCTGTGTTGTGCTACTTTCATGTTATCACTGTGAAGCTGCTTTGATACAATCTGTATTGTGAAAAGCGCTATATAAATAAATGTGACTTGACTTGACTTGACTTATTTATTAATTACTAATAAGTTCCCTATATTTTCAGTTACCCTCATTCGTTGCCTCAAATACATGAATTTACTCAGTGGCTTTCTATGCTGAGGAAAACAGACACACACAGTACTGGATATAAAATATACAAATAATCTGAGGTTAGTTTTGTATGACTGTTCAGTAGTTACTTCTTAGTTATTTTTCTTGAACCTTGATTAATATATAATTAGTAGTAGTTCTTCAGGAGGCATGACAGAATTCATTAGTTATTGATTAACTAACTGATACTTAACACAATCATAAAATTGTATTACATACTGATTAGTTAACACATCTTCCTTAGTAGTTAACAGTAGTGAAGAAGAAGAATTACCTATTAGTTCTTCATTAATTCCTTATTAATTCTGCAGTAAGTAAGATACAGTATTCTAAAGTGTTACCAAAAAATCTTGTTAAGCAAAGTAACTTTTTTTTCAGTAAACAAGACATCATTTCTTTTTTCGTCATCTAGTAAATGCTTCTTGATTTTAGAATATTTAGATATTTAAACTGGAAACAACAAAAACCCTTAGTAAGAACAGCATGTTTTGCAGTGTAGGGAACGAGCTGTGTGTGTGTGCTGAAGGGGAATGTCCACAGCACACAGAACAGATCAAATCTGCAGTGTTCAGGTGCTTATTTAAGATGAACTGCAGAAAAGTGTAGGAAACACTCTTTAACAGTGACCGCTGTATGGATGTAATACCTCTGTATTAGGTGTTACCACTGAAGGAAGGGTGTAAGACACAATGTAATGAATAAAAAAATTGTGATGATCAAAAGGATTAATCCAAATTGATTAATATAATTACAGTACATAAATTATAATACAGATTATTAACAGTAGATTATTAATTATGCTGTATACAGGTGAACCCCATCAAGAAAGCTATACAAAAAAGCTTTTTATGAATTTTTTGATAAATGACATGCAGCAGATCTGTCTGCAGTTACTTTTAAAGCAGTATATTGTCATTTAAAAAAAAATAAATGCCTTAAAGGGATACTCCACTTTTTTTGGAAATAGGCTCATTCTCCAACTCCCCCAGAGTTAAAGAGTCGAGTTTTACCATATTCAAATCCATTCAGACGATTTTCTATTATTTAGAAGAATATCAGTAACCAGACAGTTTCTGGTCTCATTGACTTCCATCGTAGGAAAAAATATATACTATGGAAGTCAGTGTCGGCAGAGCAGATGTATCAGGGCAGACTTCCGTACTTTCACTGAGATCATGAAACAATCAATCGCAAACTGGGATTGTGTTGCTTTTCTTCACTTTTAAAACTGTTATACATTGAAATTTTATTAATGGTAAATATATGAAAAATGTACTCACGTTTCTGCTGTTTCAGAGAAGTAATCTGTCTTCAAACGCCGGCACTCGGAGAACACGATCCTCACTCGACTTGACTGAATTACAGAAACCACTTACAATAGCTTACAAGTACAAACAAGTTTGTGTCTCAATATCTCTGAATATCTTTGAGAGTAGCAGGAGATGTAATGGGATGTGTGAGCTGGGCGGAGAAAGGGCAGAAAAAAACTTGTAGGTGCTTTTTGTTGCACTAGACCGAATGCAGAAACGGAAACTGCTCTGTTCTGCTCGTGTTCTTTGTGCCTACTTGTAACATACATCAACTTGATGCAACCTGGACACATCATCAGTGATGTCACCACAGAGTGTTTCGGGTCTTTCAAGCTTCATACACTCTCCCCCAGGCGACCCAGCTGGGGTTGATCAGGCCCCAACTTGTGTCCAGGTAGCTCTACCCCACCCCTGCCCAAATAAGTAGCGTCAAGGTATGCATTCACCCTGAGAACATCCAACTGTTTACTTCATCAATGCATTTGCACAGGGAGTCAATGGGGCTGTAGTCGTTTGGCGATAGGGCTAAGTAGAGCTGTGTGTCGTCTGCATAGCTGTGGTAAGCGATTTGGTTCTTTCTCATTATTTGGCTCATTGGGAGCATATACAGGTTGAATAGGAGTGGCGCAAGAATCTAACCCTGAGGGACTCCGCAAGTCATGGATGTCCACTCAGACTTATGTTCTCCCATACTCACAAAATAACCTCTCCCTTCTAAGTATGACCTGAACCATTTTAGGACTATCCCAGAAAGCCCCACCCAGTTTGATCGACAGTGTCAATACAACACGGATAATTTGCCTGTATCAGTATTTAAGCGAATATTGTTCATTATCTTTATGAGCGCTGTCTCTGTGCTGTGATGCGATCGGAAACCAGATTGAAAATTGTCAAAGTATCCATTTGAGCTGAAGAATTTGTTCAGCTGATTGAAGACAACCTTTTCAATGATCTTGCCTATGAAAGGAAGATTTGAGATCGGTCTATAATTGCTCAAGATGGTCTTATCCAGATTGCTCTTTTTCAGGAGGGGCTTGACAACTGCAGTTTTCAGGGAGTTCGGAAAATTCCCAGAGCGAAGTGAGGCATTCACCACTTCTAGGAGATCTGCTTCTAAACAGTTTAACACACTTTTGAAAAAAGATGTGGGAAGTGTGTCAAAGGCGCAGTTTGATGTTTTAAGGTCCAAAATTGTGCCATCAATTTCTTCGAAATCAGACATAGTAACTACTTTCTCAGGTTGTGGTCTGATCTGCCTGACCCCAGAGCAACTCAAGGATGTGCTGATCACCTTTCTGATGTTATTGATTTTCTCAGAGAAGAAAGAAGCAAACTCACTGCATTTCCTTTCTGAGAGCATTTCTATGGGAATCTGGCTCGGGGGGGGGGGGGGGTTGTCAGTCTCTCTACAGTAGCAAAAAGAGTGCGTGTGTTGTTTATATTGCTGTTTATAATATTTGAGAAGAAAGTCTGTTTAGCTTTGCCTAGTTCCCTATTGAAAGTCTTTGTAGATGTTATAATGGACTACAAGTTTTGTTTTCCGCCACATGCGTTCTGCTCTTCTGCATTGTCTTTTCATATTTTGCACTGCTGTTGAGTTTCTCCAAGGTGCTTTTTGTCTGCCACTATTCTTCCTGACTTTCACAGGAGCAATATCATCAATTACACTCTTAACTTTTGAGTTAAAATAATCAAGGAGAAAATCAACAGAGTCGGCAGATATGCTTGAGAGCTTGAATAATAAACACTCCAGCCCAGTTGGTGGCGATAATGCACCTTTGTCAATTGCAAGCAAATCACTTGTATAGTGTAGCCTACGATACCGCGACTGCATAAGACTACAGAAAGAATACAAAACAACCCCATTTCCGTTTCCGGGGGTGGAGTAATACCGTACATCACAGAACATACTGTATATAATTTAAACCTTGTTTAGTGTGTAACCACACGTTTATAAATATTTTCTTAAAGATATTGTATTAAAAACGGTGTATGTTCTGTAGCCATCTTCTCACATTTGTGACATAAGCACCTGTACGACAAGTAATGTAAACATGACGCAACAGGTCCCTCACATAAATGTAATTTCATTTGTACATATCAAACGTTATCACAGTATATGAGTTTGTAGTTTCAAAAAATTGCACCAACCTTATCACAGTTTGTGTGTTTGTGTCTGTGTGTGTGCGTGTGTGTGTGTGTGTGTTGCGCATTCATAATTTCAAAAGGGACGTGGTTACAAGTTACAACTCTATAAGTACATAAATGTATCAAATAACCATTTCGAAACGTCCTGGTCCATTCTCATTTGTGTTTATTCTAGAGAGTCTCTTAACTCTCTTCATCATCTGGGTCTGACTCCGGTTCAAACATGTCATATATAATGCCATACACAACAGCGGCTCTCTCACTCTCAGCCATTCTGCTTCCACCGACTGTTTATTGCCATAGATATGCAAGTGACGCCCTCATCCAAAGGCAGGGCGGGGATGTGCAGCTCATTTACATTTAAAGTGGTACACTCCAAAACACACAAAAATTACATTTTCAAATGGTTATAATAAATGAACTGTGGGGTATTTTATGCTGAAACTTCACAAATAGATTCTGGGGACACATCTTGTAAAAAGGTGCACAAGAGGTGCCCTTTAACAATCCCAAGATAAATTCAATTTCAAATTCTAGGGCACCTTTAAAACATGAGATAAATGGCATTAACCTGCTCCGGGTCGCTCTGTGTTCACTACACATCAGGACCGACCCAGAGGCCGTTCAGAGGATTTATCTACGCTTTCTGTCAAACAATGATCTTAAGGCCATGAATAACATATTGTTCATGTTCCTGTCATCCATGCTCACAGTCATATAGGCTCCATCACTTGTGTAGGCGTACTGTTTTACCCACTCTTCTTCCATTAATGGACTTTCATCATTGCACAAACAAGCAGCCAGGTGCACAGTAGCTGCTTTACCATGACAGCTGAGTATATATGATAACGCTAATATGAACATGAAGAGGGGGATCTCTCCGAAGGCATTTTCCTGATCTTGTGGGAGAAGATATGGAAGAATAACACGGTCTTCTGAGTCCATGTCATTATTCACCCAAAACTGTTGAAAAAGGGCCCATGCGTCTTCTTCAGGGGTCAGCGGGGATAGAAGGATCACTGGGATGTCGCTGGGAGATCTTCGCATGCTGTTCCAGTGATCTGGCAAAGGGTTCGGCTCATAATAAGCCATGTGGCGAAACACTCTGTCTGTCGCTTGAATGAAACCCTGAGCGATTGCATATGCAGCTTTGGAGTCAATAGGGCAGTTCCACGGAGAGTAGAGAACGGTGTCTGTGATGTTAGGTGTGGGCACCAGTCCTCCCGCTGGCATAAACTGGTCGAGAATACCGCCATGACCTACAATCACAATGTCTAAATCTGTTTTATCAAGCAATTCTAAATCTGGAAGTTTGAAACTCAACCTCTCCAGGCAAAATCTTAGAAGATTCACAAATTCAGTCTGATTAGATGATCCCCGAAGCCAGGAGACAACTCTGTCGTCCGTACATGTTCCCCTGATATAGTTCATTATATTCCATTCGTTTTGAGTCATGCAGAGAGAATATTCCCCCAACTCCTTGACGAGATTCTTCAGTCTGAACAATTTCTGGATGATTTCCCTGTAATGAGAAAAGTTGTCATTCAGTCCCCTTTAGACCTTCATTATTGTTTGCGTTTTCAATATTGCAGTAAAGTGCAATATCAGACAAATACAAGACATATTGGCTTTGGCCAAGACAGATAAATTAGTAGAAATTAAAAATGTGAAGAAAATAAATATCCTACTGCATTGCACCCAGCTGTTCCTTTAGCTTTCGTTGGCCGTCCAATATTTCCCCGGCACCCGGGACCCGATTGCCCTTTACTAGTGCTTCACTCTTCACAATCAGGTCGCACAGAGAGATTCCCAAACCAGTCGCACCCTGTACATAGAAAGAAAGATACAATCACAAAATCCCCATCTAAAATACTTTATTAGGGCAATGCAGTGAATATTTCATATTGTTCTCCTAAATAATCCCTTCAAGAGAATTTCAAAGTCGCAGTTTTCTTAATATGGGATGCTTAAGGAAAGAAAGCTGATACCCTTGATCCTTCTTTAGCAGCTTTAGTGCCAATGCGTCCAATGTTCTCCATCATTTCTTTGGCCGACATCTTCAGGCTACTCGTGATCTCAGGGGAACGATCGAGTCCCAGAGCTTGGCAAATAAAGTCTGAGGCCTCGGCTGGATCCAGTCCACCTGGTGCTAAGTGACGAAAGAACGTGGCCTTGTTGAATCCTCTGAGGAAGTCTAGAGGTACGGGAGTATTACTCCTCCTGGCCAGAGCCCACATGAGTCGAGTGGTGACCTCACAGTCCAGCTCATCAGCATTCGGCGCTCCTCCACACTCGTCCTTCAGATCCCGCAGTTGCTCCTGAATGCTCGTCCCAACCTTCTCATCTTCTTTCATTAATTCTTTAGCTTTATTAAAGATACTGCTGGAGACACCTGCCTTTACCAATGTGGAAGTGGGGCAGACAGAGGCAAATGCTGCAGATATTGAGGCTCTAAACCCCTGAGCGATGTTGCTGCGCTGAGGAACATCTTCCGGCTCTTGCTCCAGTTTCTCCAGCTCTTCTGCACATCCCTCTCGGTTCTCCAGCCAGCAGAAGAGCGATTCACATAAAGTATCTGCTGCCTCCATGATTTAGAGCAGGAACTCTGAAAAGAGAAAATTACATTTATTTCTCAAAAATAATAAACAATGAATGAATGAATGAATGAATGAATGAAACTCATATTTACAAATGGAAAGGGAATGAGATTTGCTGGCTTGGTGTCTGATGCATGACCTGCGGAGGTGTTTCCAGTCTGTGAATCCATCGCAAATGAACTCTTTTTCTGCGCATGGATCCCACCCCTAATCCTAACCCCTCCCTCACAACTAGTCCTAAACCTACCAATAGAGCATCACAGTCCCGCCCACAGCCGGTGCCGGAAGTAAAAATTCAATACATTTTCTCCATTGAAGCCATAAAAACGTAACCATACATGGTAGACTTAAAACCAGCTACGGCTGTACTAAGTGATTGTATGGTCATATAAACGCCAAAAGTTCATGGGGCACTAACCTTGTTTTGAGATAAATGCCTTTTTTTCGATGTATTGGATAAGTACTTCATTACCCACAATCCTGAGCAATCCCACAATCCCACAGTGATGCATCTCATTGGTGGAAGTCATGTAACGTGTCCGCGAAGGCACGTGAAGACTGAAGATCGTCTAATGACGTAGGGCTAGTTCATTGGTCGCACCTCTGAGACGCCCCCGCGCCATTGGATGTGCAGTTGCCGCCGCTTTTGCGAGGAAAGGGAGTTTCCCGGCACATTCACGATTCTGACTGGATATAGTAGACCATCCGGGTCTCTTTGAAACACTCATTTCAACATACTACGATTTGGGACGTACTAATTCTATTTTCGAATACTATTTAGGACGGATAGTATGCGAATTGGGACGCAGCTTATATCACAACTGAAAGAGTTTTGAGTTTTTCTTTGTTCAATTTTGCTCACTGGATATGGGTTAGAGCTCTTAATTTTTAACTCTTATAGTGCACCTGATTGATGAACTTAACATTAAAAAGCACAACATTTTCTTACGCGGGTGCATCCCCCCCGAACCCCCCTAGAGGGAGAGAGGTGCACTCACCGCAGATTTCACAAAATAATATCGGTATTGCTATCCCAATGCAGCTACACATATTCAAGGGCGTGCAACGTTCTGTTGTGTTTATGATCATATGTAGTGGGTCAGTCTGGGCCAAAATGCCCGGGCCGATTTTTTGTTCCAGTCCACCCCTGCCTACCGTGACATTTAGGAAAATCCAGCTAAAATCCTAAAGATTCTTGAAGTTCATGAAAAAAAGGTTCCATAACAGATTTGGGAGACATTTTAAAAATAACATGGAAATCATTTCACAATATATCGACATTTAGGGGGGGGAATCGTAACAGTGTTGTGCAAATCTGTAATGGAAACGAAAACAAACAATCGCAAACATGAGGTTTTTAAAAACTGTTACATTAAATGCTATATTAATGGTGAATAAATCGATAAAAAATTTAGGCAACTTACATGTCTGCAGTGTCGATCAGTAAATGTAGCCAAATCTGTCTTCAAATGCCAGCAGTCTGAGAATTGATTTGACTAGTTTGATAATTAGATTTAATAGTTTGTGTCACAACCTATGAATGTTTTTGAGAGTATGAGGATGATTTGGGCGGAGAAACGCTTTGTAGGGTCTTTTTATAGAGCTAGATATAATACGTAAACCTATTCTGCAGTCGATGTTTCCCGAAAGCATCGTTAGCAAGTTCTTTTGATATCAGCTCAACGAGTCAGTGTGTTTCCCGAAACCATCAACAGCATCGCAGAGGTGTGTGTTCGGGAATTTTAGTTGTGTCAAGAGTTTTAAAGCAACGTTTTTGAAGACAAGCTTATGATTGAGTCTGGAAATAAAGCAAAATAATAGAGAAAAATTAGAAATAGTCCTCAGATACCATGTAGTTTTCTTTCTTGAGTGTACCTCCTGGATTAATTACGGTCAGGGTTGAGAATCGCATCACCGGTAGCGTGGCCGAGCGGTCTAAGGCGCTGGATTAAGGCTCCAGTCTCTTCGGGGGCGTGGGTTCGAATCCCACCGCTGCCATTCCTTTTTCACTGATAAGATTTAATTGAAATAACAATAAATAAAACATTGTTTTTTAACATTGTTTTAAACATTGTTTTTGTGTATACTTTTGTTTTAATAATTAACACATTTATAAATACATTTTTACAGTCTATGGTTACACTGCATTACGAGTGACTAAAGATATCATATTCATAAAAATAGCCTACCATTCGAAATAGACTGTACTATTTATGTGTTTTTACACTTTTACACTGCTTTTCTTATTTTTATTAAAATAAACTTGTATTCATTTATCTAAATATATTTATATTTATTTATCTGATATAATCAAGAGAATGAATAATTGTAAAACATCGCTACCAACAAATATTGGCTCTGAAGAAATTAAATTACTCAGTTGTGGCAGACACATTACTATGAGCTGTTTAACTGTGTTAAAAGTAAGTTGTTTACGATGGGTGACATTGATAGTAATGAAGATGTAACTGTTTTGATTTATGCGCCGCTTCACTACTTCCTGAACTTCAGCCAGCTCCTTGTTTCCTGTCTGCCATTATTGGCCAAATTGATTAATTCAGGTGTGTCTGATTGTTGTTGCCATGACTACTGAGGTCAGGTACACCTGAATTAATCAATTTGACCAATAATGGCAGACAGGAACAAGGAGCTGGCTGAAGTTCAGGAAGTAGTGCAGCTGGGCATAAAGCCCATTATGATAAGGATAATAAGGCATGCGGTATGGATGAGATATCTGCGGAGCTTTTGAAATTTGCAAGTAGAAACTCTGTCCCCTTATTGCTACTTTACTTAAAGTGTGTGATGAGGTCATAATGATAGTTTGAGGCTGCTGCTTAAATTGCCACGAGGGGGCAGTGCGAGTCAAATGTGTGTGTGCTGAAGGGGAACGGCCACCACTCACAGACCAGATCAAGTCTGCTACAGTGTTCAGGTGCTTATTTAAGATGAACTGCAGTAAGTGTAGGAAACGCTCTTTAGCGACCGCTGACGCCCCGTCACACACACACTTGATTGAAGAGCTTCTTCTAACTCATTACACACTCCATGATGATTGCAGAACAACACACACTCAGCTCTGAAACGAAAGCTTGAATATGTGTGTGCAAGAACGCATCCTTATATTCCTTATATACTACTCAGCATTTCGAATCTCGCACGCCGATGTTCAAGTCAAGTCACATTTATTTATCTAGCGCTTTTTACAATACAGGTTGTATCAAAGCAGCTTCACAGTGATAACATGAAAGTAATACAACACAGATCAATAATATTGTTGAATATTAAATGTCCTCAACTAAGCAAGCTCAACCAAAACTCCATCAGGGACAGAATGGAGAAAAACACCTCAGGAGAACCCAGACTCAGTCGGGGCCGGTTCTCCTCTGGCCAACGAAGGAACAGTGATTACAAAACAAATCAGATCGAAACATTAAGAGAATTGTCCATTTCCATCTGTCTGTAGCCTAAGTCGAAGTAATCACGCCAGTTTGGAGACGAGACGTTGAGGATCAGTGCCGATGCTGTCGTGTCGATGAGGCCGGCGCTTAAAGGGTTAGTCGGGACGGGTCCATGCGCAGGTCCCCCAAGGTCCCTCGGGATAAACAGAGAGACTGATATTAGCGTAGACGCCATCCTTCTTTTGATGTACCGAGTACACTAGGATTTACAGGACTTGTTCCCGGGTCCGGCTGATCTAATCTATGCAGCCTAACATTGAATTAAGGAAGTCTATAGTGTGTTGTGTGTGTGCTAGGCCGGAGAGATGTGTGTTTTAGTCTAGATTTGATCTGCCAGAGTGTGTCTGTTTCCCGGACAATGTTAGGAAGATTGTTCCAGAGTTTTGGTGCTAAATAGGAAAAGGATCTCCCGCCTGCAGTCGATTTCGATATTCTAGGTATTATCAACTGGCCGGAGTTTGGAGATCGCAGTAGACGTGAAGGACTATAATGCGTTAAGAGATCGCTCAAGTACTGGAGATAAACCATTCAGTGCTTTATAAGTAATCAGCAATATTTTAACATGTATGCGATGTTTAATAGGCAGCCAATGCAGGGTTGACAGAAGCGGGCTAATATGGTCAATCTTCCTGGTTCTGGTAAGAACTGGAGCGGCTGCGTTTTGGACGAGCTGGAGAGCATTACAGTAATCTAGCCTTTATGTCATGAATGCATGAACTAATTGTTCCACATTTATGTCAATGAGAGCATATGGCGTAATTTAGATATATTTTTAAGATGGAAAAATACGGTTCCATGTAAAGCGCTTTAAGTGTTATTATTATTAATATTAAAGTTAAATAAATTAAATATTATTATTATTATTAATATTAAAGTTAAATTAAATTAAAATATATTTTTATTTATTTATTTAGATATACATTTATATATTTTATATTATATAAATTTATATTATTTAAATATAAATTAATAAACTGTTTTAGCTCTTAAATGCATTCCCCAGGTCTTTATCGACCCAGGACGTCAGTCACATATCCCCCCCCCCCCCGCATTCTTTAAAAACAACAAAAATAAAACACTGTTAGCATGTCAAAATTCAATTTAATAATTCTTGAAATAATTTGAAAGCAAGCATTTTTTTTTACTTTTTTTTAAAACATTTTGTTGTGAACACACACACATGGCAACATTTAGTTTTCCGGACATTTCGCCCCATCTGTCACAGGTTTACAGGGAATCATAGATGTTATGAATTCTACCACTTCCCGATGATAATAGATGTCGGTAATGATGGTCGTGTGTTCTTCACCGTTCTTATACAGTCGGTAGAGCTGACCAGAGCACACGGATTTAAACGCAGAGGTTTTGCTTTTAATCTCAATGGTGCAGGAATGGTTGGGTGGAACCTCGATCTCCATACTCACTGAGTGCAGGTCCTTATCAACTTTAGATGTCGTTTCAGAATTCAAGCGACTATAGTCATATTTCCCAGAAACTTTTCCACCTAATTGAAATAAACCTGGAATAGTAGCAGAGGCCGATACCTCCACCGCTCCTCCAGCCGCATGCGTGCGACTCTTTAGGAAAGATCTTGTTCTGTCGCTGCCTTGATCAAACTTCACCACATGTTTGGCAGGCTTGCAGTTCTTGTTGTCAGCTGTGACCCATTTGATCACTTCCATCTTGTCTGGCTTTACCTTTTTTTCGTCTTCACAATCATCAGTTTGAAAATCCTGACCTTTTATCTCATAGTTTACAGTGAGAACTTCAGAAGTTTTTTTTAATTTGTCTCTGGTCATAGAACTGATACCATTGTTATCTTTTGCAATGTAGAGACTTTTACAAATGATTATTGGGTGAAATGGAATCTGGCCTTGCTTTATATCTGCCCATTTTTTCCACTCTAAAATTTCAAAGTTGTCTTTATTCACTAGAAATGCACATTCCTCCGCATTAACACATGAGCTCACCTCTGAACTTTTAACTGCTTTTACCGTAAACCTATTACATTTCCCAATTCCAATAATGTAATAATCATTGTCGTTATGAGGAAGAACAACTGCATGTTCAGGAGGATCTTTTGATACAACAAACTTCAAGTAAGTGTCTAAGCCAGCAGGGCCCTGGTCCTCCTCTTTCACAGGGTTAGCACGTCTGAAACGGCCTCGAGGATGAAGGTGATGATGAGGGTTAGAAGAGTCTGCAAGACAAATCCAAAAGAAATACACAAAACAAAGACTGATCACTTATTTACAATAATTTTAAATAAGTATATCTTCACACATGGATCATAGTTTAGTTTAGGAGTTCTGCAGAAACACTAGAAGTGAAGATGAACACACCAGTGTTGGAGAGATCCTCTGAGTTCCCCCCATCATACAGTGTGGAGAAGTGTATCAGAGCGAAGATGAAGAGCACGCTGAAACCCATCATTCAATATCTGTGAAATATCAGCAAACAGTCACGAGAAGAGGAGACTGATGGACATTAACATTTCTATTAACTCTTTCTCTTGTTTACGAAATGTCTCCAGCCACCACCAGCATTTTTTGATTGTGAGTTTCACGGCCCCCAGAATATTTTTTGCATATACTCTTCATATTATATTTTACTTAACCTGTTAATTATATCTTGATTATTTAATGATTGTTTAAAATATCTGTCATGAAAATGACAGCAACTGTGTAAATTATTATATTTCGATAATAAAAAAAAAAACATGTTAATGGAAAACTGCCTAATGTGCAGTTTACATGTTTTCATACAATTTGTTATGTGAGTGTTGATTATTATTATATCTAAAAATAAATAGCAACTGAATTTAGGCTAAAAGTCTATTGTTAAAATAGTTTAAAGCATTAGCAGATACATTTTTTTTATCCTTGCGAAAACGTTTACTTGTAATTGAATTAATTTAAAGATAAGGACACAATTTGTTAATTAAAGGACTGTTTAAAAAAAGCAATTTTAGCTTTCTAAAACCCCCCAACCCACTGAAATGAACCGTGGGACGTACCGAACCGTCAGGTTAGTGTATCGTTACACCCCTAATGTCTTACCTGTGAAGGATCTCCTGTAAATGTAAGTTTGACGAGACTAAAGGTCTTCAGTTCCCTGACCCTGTCCAGTGCACTCGTACTGTGTGTGTATATATATGAAGAGTTCAGATGCAAAAGCCTCTAAGTGCCGTTTGAAATTTTCTTCTAGAATGACCATTTTTATCAAGCTTGTATGTTTAAGTTCAGTAATTTCACTTAAATGGCAATGAAGATTACCTATTAATTGTCATTTAAGTGAAATTACTGAACTTAAATATACAAGTTTGATAAAAATCATCAATAAAGAAGAAAATTTCAAATGTCATTTAGAGGCTTTTGCATCTGAACTCTTCATATATATATATATATACACACAGTATATCTCACAGCCCTGATGCAAATACAGTCGTGCACGTTATCATACTTGGCCGCAATATACAGTTATTTTCATCGGTCAATACTGAAGCCTTATATTGGCAAAACTCTTCACTCATTCAGAGACACAAGTCTATTTGTATCAAACTATGAATCATTGTTCATTGCTTTCACACAAAATACATTCAATGAGCACACTTATTGTGTCATAAATACTGCACCATCTGCAAAACTGAAAGCACCAATGCACTTTTTTCCAATCAACGCACTTTCAAAACTGATAAAAGCATATTAAAGTCAAATTCAGTTATAAACCGTGAGCAAAACCAACCTCAGTTTACTGTAATAATATAATAATTATTATCTGGTGATCTCTAAAAATGCCTTCAGGGCTTAAAGGGTTAATTGTCTAATTAGGAAAAGTTAACTAGTTAGAAATACAGATAAGAACTTGAAGCAAGATAAAGAGTTAAAGTAGGAGAATAAAAAAAAGTTCCAATCAGCTCTGGGTGGATATAAAGATATATATGATATATACTGAGATGTTTGACATTTGAGGAAATCCAGCTTGAAGTCCTGAAGATTCCTGAAGTTCATCTAAAAACCCAGACAGTGTCGTCAAAACAGATCTATCAGGCCAGACTTCAGTACTTTCACTGAGATCATCAAACAAACACAAACTGAGGTTCTGTTGCTTTTCTTTCACTTCTAAAACTGTTATACATTGAATGTTATTAATGGTGAATAAATCTATGAAAATGTACTCACGTGTTTCAGGGAAGTAATCTGTCTTCAGTGCCAGCAGTCTGACAACACGAACCTTCACTCGATTTAACTGAATTACAGAAACCTTAACTTACAAGCTCAAGTGTGTCTCAGTGTCCTCTGAGTATTTCGGAGAGTATGAGGGTGTGTGAGCTGTGGAGATGATGGTCAGGAAACCTGTTTGGGATGTTTTATAGAGTGAGATCTAATACGGGAACCAAAACTATTCAGGGGTGTGTTTTCTGAAAGCATCGTTAGCCAAATATGGACAAGATCCGTCGTTATCAGCAGTTCATCGAGTCGGTGTTTCCCGAAATCATAGTTCCAACAAACATCAGACGTCGACCTGGTTAATAGCAGACTTTCCTGTTTGCATGACATGTGGACTATCTATCTATCTATCTATCTATCTATCTATCTATCTATCTATGTAATCTATCTATCTGTCTATATCTAAGATTTACAGGTGACACTCAAAAAACTAGAATATCATGCAAAAGTTAGAATTTTGATGATTATGGTTTACAGCTTATGAAAAACACAAATTCAAAATCTCAGAAAATTAGAATATTATATGAAAACAATAAAAAAAGGATTTTAAATACAGAAATGTTGACCCTCTGAAAAGTATAATCATGCATATGTATATAGTTATATATACTAAATATATTAGTTTCACCTTTTAATTTGAATTACTGAAATACATGAACTTTTGCACGATATTCAAATTTTTCAGGTTTCACCTGTATATCTTTCTTTCTTTTCTATGTCACATTTTACTACTTTTTTACTACCATTTTTATAGGGGACGTCCCATACAATCTCATATTAAACAATTTTACTGCAGCTTTTTGAAAAAAATTCACATTATTCCAATTGAGAGGCCCATAAAGACCTCATTTCTAATAAGTAGAAAAAAATCAATGGCCAGCTCTTATAAGGGATGTCCCGTATATACAGTAGGCTATACACACCTCATTTATTAATTTAAACGTCCCGCTTAATATCAAAGATTATTTGTTTTTGTCTTTCACTCAAGTAAAGTTACTATATGTGCTAAACTATACAAACTATACACGTTTGCTCTTCTGTCAGATTTGTTAGAGGAACTATATGCCACACTGTTGTAATGCAAACACGTCTGCACAAAAGTAAATTCAAGAGGTCATTTTATTACGAAAGTGTGTAAGGCATTTAGGAAAAGAGACAATTAGCTATAAAGAATACAAGAAATCCTCTCCTATTGTGAATGTCGATAGCCTGATATTTTTCCACTTATCGATGACATGCTTTACATTTAGTTTCTTTGTTTTTATACAGTTTGTAAAGACTACTGTATTTGCGAGGTCAAACATGTTCATAGGAATAATGAAAACATGAACAAATGCAGCATTTTGCAAATGCGTGTGTGTGTGTGTGTGTGTGTGTGTGTGCGTGCGTGTGTGTGTGTGTGTGCGTGTGTGTGCGTGTGTGGACTGCCTACCTGGACTTTGACCTGTTGTTGCCTGTTCATTTGATTACGTGACTGGATTCGATCGTGGTTAATAGCAGACTTTCTTGTTTGCATGACATGTGGACTAAATAAATCTTTATCTTGGGCCAAAAACGTTACGGCAGTTTACCGTTGCGGAAGGGTCAGGGTCCAGCGTCGTTTCAGCGGTAGGCGCTGGATTAAGGCTCCAGTCTCTTCGGAGACGAGGGTTCGAATGCCATCGCCTTTTCACTGATATTATTTTATTGAAATAACAATATTTTTTTTTAAATGTGTATACTTTTGTTTTAATAAATAATACATTCATATATTTGATTAAAGTAGCCTAATAAATATATTTTACAGTCTATGGTTACACTGCATTACGAGTGACTAAAGATTAATATCATATTCATAAAAATAGCTTACTATTCGAAATAGACTGTACTATTTATGTGTTTTTACACTTTAACACTGCTTTTCTTATTTTTATTAAAATAAACTTGTATTTATTTATCTAAATTTATATTTATTTATCTGATATAATCAAGAGAATGAATAATTGTAAAACATCGTTACCAACGAATATTGATGTGTTAATGGCTCTGAAGAAATTAAATTACTCTGTTGTGGCAGCGGACACATTACTGTGAGCTGTTTAACTGTGTTAAAAGTAAGTTGTTTACGATGGGTGACATTGATAGTAATGAAGATGTAACTGTTTTACCTTAAGAAATGTATGATGCAATTATGATGCTAAAGGATAATAAGGCATGCGGTATGGATGAGATATCTGCGGAGCATTTGAAATTTGCAAGTAGAAACTCTGTCCCCTAATTGCTACTTGATGAGCTGTCTGATGAGGGACATTCATAGACAGTGTTGTATGTTTTATGCACAAGCTAATATGCTGAAATTTAGTATGTGTTCACTTTTTGTGAAGACTACACTTTTTAAAGGTTTTTGTCCTCCGATGTACACTGCCCACTTGTGGCGGCGCTATAAAGAAGTAGTATGCAGAAACTCAAGGTGGCATATAATGATGGTTTGAGGCTGCTGCTTAAATTGCCACGAGGGGGCAGTGCGAGTCAAATGTGTGTATGTATCCTATCCACATGTCCTGCTGTACTCAGGAATCTCATGTGTACAGATATTGTACTAGCAGAGTCACATCACAGCATCATCAAAACACTAGTGAATCCTGCATTGAGTGCTGTTAGGTTCACTTCGGGTTTGTGGAATCACTGGCGCTTTAGTTTATATGCTGTGAACACTTATTTTGTGTATTGTGGAATATGGACTGTGTAGTCATTTTATACAAATTTTTTTTTATATACTTTATTTTGTATAGTGCTATGGACCATTTTATATGCATGTCCTTAATAAAGATGTGATGATGATGATGATGATGATGATGATATTTAGTTTGATCAAAGTTATTTATTTTGAGATATTCAAATCAATATCTATTTTAATCATTTATATTTATTTATTTATTTATTTAAATAAATGTTTGTTTTGTTCATTTTTATCAAATGTTTGATTTATTTTTATTTAAATAACCCTTTTAATTAAATTTATAAATGTTTTCTTTTTATTTAAATCGCGTTTTAGTTATTTAGTTTAGTGTTATCAATTCTTTACTTTATAAATTTTAATACATTTTTATTTAAAATGTTTTAATTCATGGCATATTCCAATCAACATATCTATTAATTTTAATCATTTTAATTAATAATAATCAAATGTTTGTTTTTTATTGAAAAAAATACATTTTAATACAATTATTTAAATCAAATATCTTTATTCATTATTATTTATTAAATAACACTTTTTTTATCAATTAATTAATTCATTCATGCATTCATTTGAATCGCGTTTTTGTTATTTAGTTTTATTATTCTTTAATTTTACATATTCAAACCAAATTTTATTTTAATAATGTATTATTTTAATTTAATTAATTAATGTATTATATATTTAAATAAACGTATTTACTCATTTAAAAAAAAAAACATGTTTTATTGATTATTATTTAAATAAAATATTTGAATCAGTTTATTTCATTTAATATTTTTATTTTCGTTTTTTTACTCCGCTGCTGTAAATGCTGGAACTCGCCGTGTGTCCTCTAGATGGCGCTGAAGGTCCGCGCTTGTTTTGCTCTGTCTTCTTCGCCTGTTTCCTGTGTGCGGTGTAAACTTCCGGGTCGTCGTTCCCTCAGTAGCGCACTGCTGGTTCTGCTGTTTTCGGAGGTTGTGCTGGACCGAGTTCTGCCGGCTTCGGTTCCGAGTGTGTGGCGATGGCGGCTCTTCACCCCGGAGACCCGCAGCTGGTGTCGATGATCGTCAGTCACCTGAAGACGGAGGGCCTGTTCGATCAGTTCCGCAGAGACTGCCTGGCGGATGTGGACACAAAGGCAAATCACCCACACACACACACACACACACACACACTTACTCCACAACACACACTTCTACACGAGTTTACCTCATCGGAAGATCCCAGTCTCTGGTGTTGTTGTCCGGCAGAACTCCTCATGTATTTGTTGATCATCGATCTCGAGAGTCCACTGATAAACCGCTCAGTTTTTAATTCATAAACGGACTGTCAGTTTAGCAGCTCATGGTGTTGAATCAAGATCAACATTGATCAATAATATCAATATCTGCCAATAATATGTCTTAGTATGATGATATTTTAATGCTCACTTTAATGATCAAAGCTCTGTAGTTTTAAAACAAATGCAATGATGATTGACAGATGGACAATAAACCTTCCTCAGAAGCCTGATGATCTTCTTTGATACTCATGATAATGTGTGGATGATCGAGTAAACCTGCTGAAATATCAAAGTTATTCTCACGTGTCCTTCATAAACTCAGGTCATATTTGACAGCAGAAAGACGATGTTTGTACAGTTATTCTGGATAAAGAAGGTTATAGTTTACTCTGTGATGTTTGATAATAATGTAATATTTTACTCTGTGATGTTTAATAATAATGTTAATATTTTATTCTGTGTTGTTTAATAATAATGTAGTATTTTACTCTGTGATGTTTGATAATAATGTAATATTTTATTCTGTGTTGTTGTCTCTCAGCCGGCGTATCTGCACTTGCGACAGCGAGTCGATAACTTCGTGTCCAATCATCTGGCCAATCACACCTGGAGTCCACAGCTCAACAAGAACCAGCTGAGGAACAGCATCAGACAACTGGTCCTGCAGTACGTGTGTGTGTGTGTGTGTGTGTGTGTGTGTCTATTAGTTTGTCAGTTTCTCTGTCTGTTTGTTTGTCTGACTTTCTGTCTGTCTCTCCTATCATCTGGTCGTCCATTAATTTTTGTCATTCCATTCGTTTTTTTTTTTAGTCTGTCTATTTGGGGTTTTTTTTGTCTGTCTGTCCTATCGTCTATTCATCCTTTCTTTTTTCTGTCTGTCCATTTTATTTTATTTTTTACTTTTGTTTGCCTGTCTGTCTGTTCATGTGTATATTTGTCTGTCTATCTGTCATCTGCCTGTCTGTCCTTTATGTCTTTTTTGTCTGTTTGTCCGTTTGTTTGTCTGTCTGTCCATTAGTTTGTATGTATGTCTGTCTGTCCATTTGTCTGTGGTCATCTGTCTGTACTTTTATTTGTCTGTCTGTACATTCATCTGTCTGACTGACTGTCTGTCCATTCCTTTGTAGGTATGTTTTTTTGTCTCTCTGTCTGTTGTATAGCCTGTTTGTTTGTTTGTTTGTCTGTCTCTCTGTTCGTCTGTCTGTCTGTCCATCTGTCCATTCATTTTTCTGTCTGTTTTTTTTTGTCTGTCTGGTCATCTGTCTGTCTGTTTGTCTGTCTGTCTACATTTGTTTGTCTCTTTGTCTATTTGTCCATTCGTTTGTTTGTTCTTTTGTCTGTTTGTGGATTTGTTTGAATATTTGTTTGTCTGTCTGTCTGTCTATTTGTCCGTTGATCTGTCTGTCCTTTTGTCTGTCTGTTCATCTGTTTGTTCTTTTGTCTGTCCTTATGTCTGTCTGTCCGTACATTTGTCTGTCCATTCTTTTTTTTTTGTCTGTCTGTCTGTTCGTTTGTCTGTCCATTTGTTTGTTTGTTTGTTTGTCTGTCTGTTCATTTGTTTGCTCCTGTCTCTCGCTCACGTCCTCCTCCTGTGTGTGTGTGTGTGTGTGTGTGTGTGACAGGTCCGGTATGCTGGAGCAGGGAGTGGACCGTATCGTGGCTCAGGTCGTGGATCCGAAGGTCCATCACACGTTTCGTCCGCAGGTCGAGCGAATCGTCCGGAGGTTTCTGTCTCCAGACAGCCATGTGGAGGAGGACGAACTTCCTGCTGTTGCCCCGCCCCTTCCTGTGGAGAACCAGGAACCGCTGACTGCAGATGAGGGAAATGATGCGGGTCAGAGTCTCACATATTATTATTATTATTATTATTATTATTATTATGATATCAGTGCAAAAAACAGTGTTTTGCCTCAGCGTTTCTGTCTGGTAAAAGTCATTCTTAGTCTCAGATTCCCGAGTTAAATAAGTGAAAATGTACATCCAGCTGCTGTGATCTCAGAATAAACCCGACAGGGTGATCAGGATCAGGACTTCATCAGCCTGAGATCACACACACACACACACACACACACATCTGAAGGGGCTTTATTCTGGCTGGATGGACATTATCCCGCTTCCTACATGTACAAGTAATAATAGCAAGTCTACGCATAATTAAATAACGGTACACAAAATATTGAATCGACTGAGTTTTAATATTTTATTAGCGACCCGGAAGAGTCTGTGCTTCTGTTCTCAGAGGCTGTTATCGGGAGTAATACTCCACTGGATGGCGCTATTGACCAATCAAGCGCTCCACAGAGTCCTGTAGTAAAGGAGTGAGTAATACAGCAGATGTTCTCAGTCTCTGACCTGTGGTGTTGCCGTCCTCCAGCTGCGAGTTCCAGCGCTGATGATCAGATCCAGACCAGCGTTTCAGACCCGACCCACGACCCCCCAGAGAACGAGATGATGGACATCAGCCTCCCTGAGGAAGAGGAGGAGGAGAGCGAAGAGGTGAAGGAGGAGGAGTCTGGGAGAGAGGGAGGAGAAGCAGAAGAACAGGTGAGGAGGAGGAAGAGGAGCAGGTCCACATACTCACATATTCACAGTTTGAAGTTTGTGTGGAGATGATAACTTTATTTATTATTCAACCACTGCACCTTGTCAATCGCAGCAATATCCTGCCTTGTCAAACTCTAAATAAAACAAACATATATATATATTAAAGCCAGATGATATTATCGGCCGATATTAGGCATTTTCCAAAATATCGGTATCGGCAGTTATAATGGCTGATAAATGAATATTTCAAAAATAAAATAATGAAATTAAAAAAATAATTACTGTATTTATAACTAGCATATCTCTAGTTACAGTCCCTGCATTGTAAGATGTAAGTTATACTTGCGAGGAGTGAACACTTAGACAGAGAAAAAGTAAGAAACGTATCTTGTGCAGAAAAGTTAGCTTTTCTTTTACACGTGTGTGAAATCCAACAATATTTAATAAAAAAAAAAAATATCGACCGATAATTCGGCATATCGGATTTTAAAACCCCAAAATATTTCTATCAGTATCGGCCTTCAAAATCCTTTATCAGTCGGGCTCTAATATATATATATATGTATATATTTATATATATATATATATTCAAATGTGTATACCTATAGACTAAACCCGTAATGCGCATGTGCCAGCGTTCTCACAGACTCGTGTTTTTGAAGTTTGCGTAGATATATAAAAAAAATTTTTTTTTAAATAATTGAGCGCTTGCACGTCTTTCAAGGTGTGTGTTCTCGAGCTGCAAACACTGTAGTGTGAATCAGTCGGAGTGTGTTAAGGGTGTTCAGTAGAGCGGTGTCGTGTTAGTTAATCACTAATGATCTTTATAACCGGAGTAAATCAATCAAAACTAATTTTATCTGGACAATAACTCTATTCTAGATCTGCTGTAAAGCCCAAATATAATCATCTCCTGTAATCTCTGTGAAGCTGCTGTGACCTCTATAGAGTTAAAGTGCTGTATAATGAAGGGACTTGTCTTGTCTTGTAGGAGGAGAGCGGTAAATCCTCCGGGAAGCCGAGAGAGGAGATCCGGGAGCCGGAGCCGCTGAAGCCCTGCAGTGTGAAACAGAAGACCAGAGAGCGGCTCAGAGAAGGTACGGCAACGACACGGCTTTACCGCGCTCATGTTCACTGCAGACGGCGGGGGAGTGACCTCAGGCCGGAGATCAAGGCAGAGACGCGAACTGGGCGACGCTGCTGCTGTTTCGACGCTCATCCATTTCTGGTCATAGTTTGGAGACGATGAGCTAAAGAGGAATAAACACCCTTTAATCCGATCGAGACTTCTCTGGGTCGAGCTCAGTCGATCGATTAATGCGTTTACAGGAAGCTTTCAGCCGTTACTCGCGGATCATCGCGTAAACGCAGCCGTTGATACAATTGTACATCAATTTATGCTCTAATTTCCTAAAGTTCATGTATTAATACTTTTATGTGTTCATTCACATGTCCTTCAGTTCACTAAATATTTCAGATGTTTGTGGAAACTGTGATATATTTTATTTTTCAGGATTCTTTGATGAATAGAAAGTTCATAAAAACAGCATTTATTTAAAAATATAATCTTTTGTAACATTATAAATCTGTTAACTGGCACTTTCGATCAGTTTAATGTGTCCTTCATGAATAAAAGTATAGTATTATTAATTGTTTTAACTGAGGGTCTCCATGGTCTGATGATGCATTAAACTGACATTAGAGAAGAAAAGATTATATTTCAAACTCTATTCATCAAATAATCCTGAAAAATAAAATACATCACAGTTTCCACAAAAATATGAAGCTGTTTTTTACATTGATAATAATCATAAATGTTTCTTGATCATCACATCCTCATATTAGAGTGATTTGTGAAGGGTCATGTGACACTGAGTAATTTGATCACAGGAATAAATCACACTTTACTGTATATTCACTGTTTTACTGTATTTTTGATCAAATAATTGCAGGTTTAGTGAGCAGAAAAATGAGCAAAAATGATAATGTTTCCAGCTTCTCACCTGCAGTGTGTGTGTGTGTGTGTGTGTGTGTGTGTGTGTTTGGCTAGAGTACTCGCTGGAGGACTCGGATCTGGAGGGTCTCAGTGACATCAGCGTGAGTTCGGTTCACACCAGCGACCTGTCCTCGTTCATCGACAGCGAAGAAGACGAGCCTCTGTGCGAGTCCACTGAGGAGGGAGAGATCAGCTCTGAGGGTGAGTGTGTGTGTGTGTGTGTGTGTGTGTGTGTGTGTGTGTGTGTGTGTGTGTGTGTGTGTGGCTCATGATTAGGGTTAACGTGTCGGGTCGGCTTGATTTAGTTTGGGCCGATCTCAGCTCTAGTTCTGTTCACTCTATCACGACTCACAACAACAACATATGGAAAGAATGTGCTTTAGTTTGTTCGGTAACATGCATCGGTGTGTGTGTGTGTGTGTGTGTGTGTGTGTGTGTGTGTGTGTGTGTGTGTGCAGACGAGGCGGGGCAGAAGACGGGTGAGGACTCGGAGGGCAGGGAGAAGAAGCCGCGGGGGGTGAGACAGGGATACGTACACAAGCCCTTCCTGTACTCGCGCTATTACAGCGACTCTGACGACGAGGTGACGGTGGAGCAGCGCCGCCGCTCTGTGGTGAGGAGAAGAACACACTCCAGCCTAACACACTCACCAAACCCAGAGCCTAACACAGGCACCAAAAGTTCGCTAACAATGTGCTCATTTAAAGGGATACTCCACTTTTTTTTTGGAAATAGGCTCATTTTATCCACAAGTTTCCGAGGGGCGCTCCTGTAAAAAATAAAGTGGGTGAAACTTCCGGTGAGGCGGCGGAAGTAGCATTCCAATGGTATTTTGTGTGTTAGTTAGCGAAGAGGCTAGCTGTTTTTCGGAGAATTATTTTACTATTTAAAGACGCCAATCTTTATGAGAGATGCTGTTACGGAGCTCATGGACAACATGTGCTGTTCGCGGTTGTATGTATAACCGGACTAAACTAATTTAGTGGCTTAAACGTGATTGTTTTGAACATAAGCTGAAAACGAAATCAGAGTGATCCTGCCAACGACTGTAGTTTCCATCACCTCCCAAAAGACAACGAATCTTCCTGTGTACATTTGTTTAAATTCTTAATATTCTAAAAACTCTATCAGCATGTGATTGGCTGTTCGCTACTGATGTTACACCTAAACTCAGGATCAAAGCCTGTGTTGACAGAATGTGCCAGTTAATGTATTCAAGTAGCACATTCATTTATAATTTTGAATAAACTCCAAAGCACAATGACTAAGTGTGTATTTTTTATTTTAATTGTTTGTCAGCTCGCACAACTGTCTGTCTCCATGCCTTGATGAGTATTGATTATTAATAATGTTATTATAATACTCCCAATCAACTACTGCGGAGGGTAAAGGTACTGTTATTCACCCTTTTTAATTTCGTTGAGGTTGTGTTCCCACATCGTTAGCTAGTTTGGATCGCTATAACTTGAATGACTGTCAACTGTTGAATGAACGAGTGTCAAGCATGTCAAGTCGCGCTTTGTTTACTTCCAACCGGAAGTCGCGCCCACTTTTGACGCAAGGCCTCATGGGGCGTAGGAAACTTGTGGATAACTGAAACTGTCTGGCTACTGATATTCTTCAGAATGGATTCAAAAACAGTAAAACTGAACTGTTTAACTCTGGAGGAGCTGTAAAATGAGCCTATTTCCAAAAATAGTGGAGTGTCCCTTTAAGATGGAAACATTGAGCTCATTAAAGTAATGAATACATGTAAACGAATGATGAGAATATATAGAAATGTAATATTGGTGCTTGTTGGTTATCCAGTGTTGTTTCATGCACTGGTCAAAAGAAAACATCCAAAATACACATTTAAGTGTTAACTTTAGTGCACTTTATCTGTTTGTGTCTGTAGATTTCAACTACAGTGCACATCTTTAAAGAGTTTTTCTCAACTTCAGTAACGCTTACACACACCAAAACTTACAGGTTTATTCCTATCTACATTCTGAAGGTTTTTCCTGAGGGATTTCTTTATACATCATTCAGCCTAATTTTTATTATACAAACACAGAGTACGTTTATATTTTAGTTGTGTAATTTTAGTCATTGTTTGGATCTTTTGATAAAAAAAAAAATACACATTTTGTCAACATTTCATTATGTCATGTTCATTCATTTGACTAAATTTTACTGTGAATAAAACTGCATATAAATTAAGTCACTGAGATTAATAGTTTAGTGCAAAAGTTAAATTAAAACAGTGAATCGTATATCAACATTGAACAAAAGCATGGTAAGATCTCATCTCCTGAAGTAATGATGTCATAAACACAATTGGGTCCCACTTTATATTAAGTGGCTTTAGATACTATGTAATTACATTGAAATTAATAATTTGATACAATGGACTTATTGTGTACATACATGTTTTTACATTGTACTTACATTTTAAAATTCCAGCATGTAATTACAGCTATAATTAATTTATGTAATTACACTTGTAATTACACAGTTGACCCTCCCCTCACACCTTAACCTACCCTTAAACCGACCCATACCACCACACATGTCCCTAACCTTACCCGTATCACACCTCAATAGCAGCAAACGTGTTTTACAATACAACAGGAACACAATAATACATTGTACTTATTGTTCAATGTAAGTACATAGTACTTAAAGCCACTTAATATAAAGTGGGACCAATATGGTGAATTCTTTTATGCTTTATATCTCTTGTGCAGTTGTTATTATGTGCAGAGGTGTGTTATATTAGGAGAATCTCATGCATATAGGATTATTATATTACCTCACTAGGACAGTTATTAACTGGCTTCGGCTTTCGCTCACAGCTCAACGTTATTGACCAGGATTTGGTAATTACAAACAGTAGATTTTCTTCCTCAATGAACGTTATTAGTGCTTTAATATCTTGATATTTTTAAACGTTTTTATCAACAAAATTGTTTTACTTAAAAGTTTAAATTATCCTCATAATGCACAGTTTTCATCTGCTCTTTGTCAAAATCCCAAACTCTGACGTGTCTCTGACTCCGCAGGCCAAAGAAAAGGAGGAGCGTCTCCTGAAGCGGCAGCAGAACCGAGAGCGGATGGAGGAGAAGCGCAGGCTGAGAGCAGCGCAGAACGAGGAGCAGGGTACGTGTGTGTGTGTGTGTGTGTGTGTGTATTAATGATCTGGGGTGTGTTTCCCGTATAACGGCGTAACTCGCTGCTTCTCTATCAGAGTATGAAGCACTGGTGAAGAAGTCAACGATAGTCTCGACTGTTTCCCGAAAGTAATCACTAGTGTTAATGTGTGTGAGATCGAACGAATGCGAGATGTTTTGCTATAAATTACGGACCTGCATCTGAGGAATAATTCTCATTTTTCTCAGTTATTTCGCTTTATTTCCAGATTCACTCGTCTCGTTCTGACACACTCGAGCTCGTTCACACACGCACTCTTCAAAACACAACGCTTTCTCTTGACAAACTCAAACTCGTAAATGACATTTGTTTGTATTCTAAATTAAAGACACAGATTATACTGAAGGTCAGCTTGATTATTTTGCTCAAGATCAGGATTAATTAGTACACATGAGTCACATGTCTAGATCTATCGCTCAAACACATGTGAATGTTCGTTAGAACGATGGTTTAGGGAAACGACAGAACTCGCGATTATTTTTTGCTGACGTTGCTGCCAGCCCTGACCTCTGACCTGTTGTTCTCCCTCAGACCGTAAGAGACTGGCGGATCAGAGACCGCGGGCCAAAGAGGCTCGTAAGGAGAAGAAGGTCCTGGAGAAGAAGGTGGCTCTGAGCATTCAGAGGAAGAGGGACTCCAGGTCTGTGCGACTCGCCAACAACACAATTATTATCATTATACTATTGCTTTCCAACTTCACAAGACGGTTATGAATATTCTGAATTCTCAATTGATGCTAAAAAAGACTCTCTCCGTCTTGACTAAATTAACTAACTTATTAATTAATTAACTATTTAAAATATAAACACAAAAAAAGTTGTAATTGACTGTCATAATGTTGACTCTTTGAATTTTCACCTAATAATTTTGACGTAGTGTGTTATCATTTTGAATTTAATTTCATAATTGTGTTTTCTATGTGGTAAAAATAGGCTTCCATAAATATCAGGTTACACATAATTTCTTGAGAAAATAAATGTTCCTAAGAAAATATCGGAGAATTTCCTTTTTGGAAGAATTGTCATAATTTTGTCTCTCATAATTAAAATATTCAAAATTCAATGAAAAATTGTATTTTCTTAGTATTTCGTCATTTTGAATTGTCATATGTTTTTTCCCCTTTGTAGTAAAAATATGCTTCCATAGTAACTCAGATAACCCCAATGCCTCATGTTCCTCAGGACTGTATGGGAGAACTTCCGAGGAATTGCACTTTCAGTCAATTTGATCGAAGTATTGTTTACGTGAGGTCTAGTTTAATCGCAATATTGCCCAAATCTCGCATTATGAGGGTACATGTAAATGTACTCCTTGACTATTTGCAAGATTTGCGTTTTTAAAGTTTACGGGGAGATGATTGTGTTTTTAAATAATTGTCAGCGCTTGCACCTGTTTCGAGGTGTGTGTTCTCGAGCTGCAAACACTGTAATGTGAATGAGCCCTTAAAGGGATACTCCACTTTTTTTGGAAATAGGCTCATTTTACCACTCCCCCAGAGTTAAACCGTTGAGTTTTACCGTTTTCGCATCCATTCAGCCGATTTTCTGATATTTAGAAGAATATCAATAACCAGACAGTTTCTGCTCTCATTGACTTCCATAGTATATATTTTTTTCCTACTATGGAAGTCAATGAGACCAGAAACTGCCTGGTTATTGATATTCTTCTAAATATCAGAAAATCGGCTGAATGGATTCGAAAACGGTAAAACTCGACTGTTCAACTCTGGGGGAGTGGTAAAATGAGCCTATTTCCAAAAAAAGTGGAGTATCCCTTTAAGGGTTTTCTGTCAGAGCGGTTTCGTGTTAGTTACTAATGATATATGTATATACGTGTTAATAATAACTAATGATCTTTATAACGGAAGTGAATCAATTAAAACTAACTTTATCTGGACAATAACTCTATTCTAGATCTGCTGTAAAGCCTAAACACTCTCTGTTCCTGTAATCTCCTGTTATCACTGTAAAGCTGCTCTGAAACAATTTGTTAAATCAAAGCGCTGCTTAAATCTCGACTCTGTCTTTTAGAAAAGAGGACGACAGGAAGAAAAGTGACACTGAGGGGGATTCGGTCAGCAAAGATGTAAGTTTCTCTCATTCTCCAGCTTTTTCTCTCAGTCTGGCTTCCCACGGGTCCTTGAAATCCTTAAGTTTGTGAATCTGGAAAAAATATTGCAAGGCCCTGGAAAGTTTTTGAAGATAAACACAAATATACAGGACTTGAAAGTTCTTGAATTTATGTTGTTCAAGAAGTTTTCTGGAAAGAATTCCATATTTATTGAAACATGAAAACTGTTACAATGTATCTTACAAGGTAACACAATGTAACCTTGCTTGTACCCTTTAATCTGAAGCTTGTACCCTGTAAAGTCCTTGAATTTGTGTGAAGTTGAACCCTGATCAGTCGTAGCATCTGTGTTTCTCCTCAGGCGAAGGCGGTGAGTCTGAAGTCAGTGCGGCGACTGTCCGATCTGGAAGAGCAGCGCAAGAAGAAAGCAGACGGCGAGGAGAAGCTGCCTGAGAAGAACCGTGTTCACTCCTTCATCTTGGACCTGGAGCTGGGCACCGAGGAACGCCAGAGGACGGCTGGGAGAACGCTTCGGAAAGAAAAGGAGCGCAAGGATAAAGAGAAGGAAAAAGAGCGCCCTGATGAACGACTCAAGCACAAACTCCGAAAGACCGGAGACGGAGACGAGAAAGATGGAGGAACCACGAAAGGAGCAGCTGAGGAGAAGAAGGGGTCAAAGGTCAAGCCAGAGCGGAAGAGTTCCGTCTCATCCCGAGAGGTCAAGACGCTTGTGGCGGAAGCTGCGGATGAAGAGAACCTGAAGAAAGGAAAGAGCGAGAAGGAGAAAGCCAAGGTGAGCGGCAAGAGTCTCCGGCGTCTGGACTCCACCGGCTCCTCAGAGGAGAGGTCAGAGGTCGAGGCGGGGTCAGAGGTCAGCCGGAAGAAAGACAAGCACCCTAAAGAGGTCCTGAAGAGGTCAAAGAGTCATCCGGAGGGTAAACCGGGAGAGAAGCTCAAGGTGAGGAAGGATTCGTCGTCGGACAAGAATCATTCGCAGAAATCAGTCGCGGAAAACGAGAGCGACGTCCGAAAGGTGGAGGCGGGGTCAAAGGTCAGATCCTTATCGGAGAAACACAGGACTAAATCCCAGAGTAGTGCAGGAAAATCGGATAAAAAACCCGAAGCCAAGACTAAAACGGGAAAAGAGGAAAGGAAAACCTCAGAGGAGAAAGCGAAGTTAGCGAAGAAAACAACCGAGAAGAAGCTCCCGAAGGATCCCGAGAGGATATCGAGCGCTGGAGGAGATCCCGAGTCCGTGTCCAGCACCACGGTTCACTCGAACGACCCGTACGGTGCGCTGAGCGACGTCACTCCCGAATCCGAGGACGAGGGCGTGTCCGTCGCAGAGCCCCGCCCCCTGAGCGCCGAAGCCGACGCCCTCCTGAGCCTGATGGACGTGTGCTCCTCCGCCTCGGAGCGCCGGGAGACCGAAGCGGATCTGAAGATGAAGGAGGCGGCGCTGACGCTGCTCTCCATGGACCCCGATCTCGCGCGCTCCTCGAGTCTCGTGTCGCAGTCTCCGGGCGACGGGAAAACAGGCGCTGGAAGTGTGTCGTGTTACGCGGTGAACGAGGCCCAGGATGCAGGTAGTGTATCGATTACCATAATAGATTGTTAACATTAACCTTCATCCTTCCTTCGCATTTTTTAACACATCTTTCCCTCGCGGGTCAAAATGACCCGAAGCCTTAAAATTATAGTTGGCCTAATTTATTATTTCTTTTGTCCAGAAAGCTTATTTTATTTTTATTTTGCTCTCATATTATAATTTCAACCTCAAAACTCCTCGAATCCGTGGTTCAAGTGTGACCGATGTCCTAGGGTAAAAAAAAAAAAAAATGATTTCAGGTCAAAATGACCCGAGGGAAGGATGAAGGTAAATATGCACTTTGCAAAATATCTAGCTCTCGTTTTTTTTTTTGTCAATATCACACACTCTAACACACAAACTTGTGCATCATCATATGCTTGTGAATTAATAAAGCCTCATGATAACTGATTTCATCTTCTAGCTGCATCTGTGGAGCCCATGGAGACGGAGCCTCAGCAGGAAGTGACATCAGAGGTGAGCTCATGACGTCATATCCTCTACAGTCTCAGATCGTTTGGCTTAACTTCACAGAACTCTGCTGCTTTAACGCGTATTAGCTTAGAACAATCATGAGGTTTTGCTTCACTTATACATATATTGGGTTGTTTGTTCATGAAACCATTCTTCATGTTGAACACTTTTATCCAGATGTCATGTAGATAGAGAAGAGAAGGAGAAGAGAAGCGGTCCCAGCACTGAGCCCTGAGGCACTCCAGTAGCTAGATGAGAACAGTGATGGGATAAACCATGTTTCTGAATGACAGATCCTAGTGATGACATGTACTGTAGTGAGAGTGTCTGTAGCACTGTTAGTGTCTAGTGTTAAAACTGAGCGGGTGGAGGAAGTGAGGTTGAAACCATAGAGGATGGGCGAGTCGGAGAGAGTGATTCTAGGTTACACACAAGGTGACCTGCAGAGGAGTGCGTGTTGTGTCAGGAGTCAGTTTGAGGTTAAAAGTGATAAGGTGGTCTGCTCTCTTCTGCTTTGAGGAGTCGTTTGGCATGTAAAACAGGCCTAATTTATCAGATTCATCCTGTGGGTTTTTCTGAATGCTAGAGTGTTTGTGTATCTCCTGTAATGTGTTGGTGCTTTTCTTTCAGGTGGGGGATGAGCAGACAGATGAAAAGGACAAAGAAAGACACTCACAAATACTTAGAGCAGACGCAGCTGAGCCAACGCAGACGCTCACTGCAGACGCAGCTGAGCCAACGCAGACACTCACTGCAGATGTTAATGAGTCCACGCAGACGCTCACTGCAGACGCAGCTGAGCCAACGCAGACCCTCACTGCAGATGTTAATGAGTCCACGCAGACCCTCACTGCAGACGCAGCTGAGCCAACGCAGACCCTCACTGCAGATGTTAATGAGTCCACGCAGACGCTCACTGCAGACGCAGCTGAGCCAACGCAGACCCTCACTGCAGATGTTAATGAGTCCACGCAGACCCTCACTGCAGACACAGCTGAGCCAACGCAGACGCTCTCTACAGACGCAGCTGAGCCAACGCAGACCCTCACTGCAGACACAGCTGAGCCAACACAGACCCTCACTGCAGATGCAGCTGATCTAACGCAGACCCTCACTGCAGACGCAGTTGAGCCAACGCAGACGCTTACTGGAGACGCAGCTGAGCCAACGCAGACGCTCACTGGAGACGCAGCTGAGCCAACGCAGACGCTCACTGGAGACGCAGCTGAGCCAACGCAGACCCTCACTGGAGACGCAGCTGAGTCAATGCAGAAGGATGATATTGAGCCAATGCAGACCCTCACTGCAGACACAACCGAGTCCACAGCGACGCTCACTGCAGACGCAGCTGAGCCTATGCAGACCCTCACTAAAGAGTCTCCTGATTTAACCTTCACTGCAAATGCAGCTAAGCAGATGCAGACAGCCACTGCAGATGCAGCCTTGTCAGTGCAGACTTTGGCTGAAGATGCTACCGATCCTACGCAGATGATCATTACAGGCACTCCTGAGACGGTACAAACCCTCAGTGCAGACATGGCTGAGTCCCCTGCGCAGACCCATACTGCAGACACAGCTGAATCAGCGGCAACAATCACTGCAGACGCAGCTGAATCAACAGCAACAGTCACTGCAGACGCAGCTGAATCAACAGTCACTGCAGACGCAGCTGAATCAACAACAACAGACACTGCAGACGCAGCTGAATCACCAGTCACTGCAGACGCAGCTGAATCAACAGTCACTGCAGACGCAGCTGAATCAACAGTCACTGCAGACGCAGCTGAATCAACAGCAACAGTCACTGCAGATGTGGCAGAGCCTTCGCAGCCCCTCACTGTAGACACAAAGGAGACCGGTACAGATGAGCCTTTGCCGACCCTCATAGAAAAACCAGCAGAACTTGCTTCGACATTCACTGCAAATGCAGTTGAGCCCGCACAGACCCACAGTGCATACACAGCTGAGCCTGCGCAGATGCTTACAGTGGAGCCTGCGCAGACCCTCGATGTGAATGCAAATGAGTCCATGCAGACTCATACAGTAGACACAGTTGAACCTGCGCAGACGCTCACCACAGATACAGTTGAACCTGCGCAGACGCTCACCACAGATACAGTTGAACCTGCGCAGACGCTCACCACAGATACAGTTGAACCTGCGCAGACGCTCACCACAGATGCAGTTGAACCTGCGCAGACGCTCACCACAGATGCAGTTGAACCTGCGCAGACGCTCACCACAGATGCAGTTGAACCTGCGCAGACACTCACCACAGATACAGTTGAACCTGCGCAGACGCTCACCACAGATACAGTTGAACCTGCGCAGACAGTAGCTGAGCCTGCGCAGACCGACTCTACAGACACAGGTTAGTGGCCGTGATGATTAGGAGTGTGTGATTCTGATTATGAGTGTGTGATTATCTCAGTGTAACCCGTGTGTGTGACGCAGGCAGCGCATCGGTCTCAGACGAGCAGGAACAGAAGTCGTCAGACGCCTCTGAGACGGTAACCAATCAGAATCGTCTTATCAGCGGATATTATACAGGAAATCATGCTCATGTCATTAATGCTGATGACTTTGATCAGGTGGAGCAGATGGAGAGCGGCACAGGGAGAAGACGATCATCTGCTCAGAGGGCAGGTGTGTGTGTGTTAATGTAAAGTAATAACACTGGGCTCCAGACTGCAACCACATTGTGGACCAAGTTTATTTGCCGGTGGAATTTTTTTGGAAAATTTGATATTCAACCCCCGTTGCATTATTGGCGCAATTTATAGACTTACAAATCAAACAAAAGTAACTGAAATAGCTCAACACAGTGGTTTCCCCAAATTTAACTGAAAAACGTAGTTTTGCGTGATATGATAACTTATAAGCGATTGTTATTAATCAGTGCGATTTACTGCAATGTCAGAACCAGAACAGAAGTGGATGTGATGATATTTGATTAGCATATTCTGTCCTGATAATCCATAAATCGTGTTCCGGGGGCGGGGTTTAGGTTAATCGTAGGGTTGATGATGTCACTAACCCGGGAGGAAGCTCGTGTAGTTCTACCAGCCGTTTGTTGTAGTCCTTAAAAAATGATTTCTTAAGAATTAAACGGTGAAATCATAATCAACACCTCTTTATGATGTGCTCTCGTCTAAAAAACATGTTTCCTGAATGAATAACATGTAGAATCTGAAATTACACTTTGTTTGTGTGACTGCAGCAAATCAAACCAGAGCGGGTGATGAAAAAGAGCAAACGTCCAATAAAGAGGTGAGATTTCTTCACACACACACACACTCTCTCTCTCTCTGTTCTTCTATTAAAGTGTGTGATGTGTCTGACAGTGTGATGATGATGATGGTGACGATGATGAGGATGATGAAGAGCGATCTGGAGTGAGCCGGACTCCACGCAGAGGAAGATCCTCCAGAGCTTCTGATGCTCCTCAGAGAGAAACACGTAAGAGTCTGCGCTGCACACACCTTGAGCCGTCCTCCGCACTCGCGCCGCGTCATGTGACCGTTTCTCTGCTCTTTTCCATAAGGCTCTGCTTTACAACTGAAGGAGGCGGAGCCAGCTGTGGAGGAGGAGCCAAAAGAGGTGTGTTTAAATTCTTCAGTTTTGATTTTAAGACAAAAACACTTGATTCTAATTTTAAAGTTTTTTAATATCTATTTTCTTTTTGTCGAGTTGTTGACCGGTGAGACTTCCACACAATAGTCAGTTTGAAAGATATATTAAAATCAGAGACTTTCTGCTTTTAATAAGATCGTACAACTGATCAAATTATTAGTACATGTAGTATTTATGTGAATATATAAAAGAAGAATCACAGTTATCATCATCATCATCATCATCACACCAAACCTGTACAGAAAATTTTACTTTCAGGAATATTTTATGTTAGTTTATGATGAAAATAGATCTCAGAGCATCTGCTGTTTATATACTATTCCATATTTATCCATATTTTGAATTAGCTTTTATTTTTTTATTTTAATGTGGTTTGTTTTAGTCATGTTTGGTGCCTTTACTAATTTTTGGTAGTTTTTGGTCGATATTTATATTAAGCTGTAATTTATATTTACTTACTATGAAAACTATAAGTACTTCAACTTATTTCAGTTCGTTTCAAAGGCATTTCTAATATACATTTTAGTTGAAATTTTTTTTTTATGCTTATATTTTATTTTATTTTATTTCAGCTTTATTTTGAATTAAGCCAAGACGCTACATTCACTGTTTAGTTTTGAGATTTTGGGTTATTTTGCCTCATCTTTTTTTCGTCTGTAGATTTGAGTTTGGACACATATCTTTAAAAGAGTTTCTCCACTTCAGCAGAACTTACAGTTTCATTCATATCTATATTCTGAAGGTTTTTACTGAGGGGTTTGTTCATATATCATTCACACTGATTTATATAACATTTTATTCCTCTAAACATGTGTTTTTTCTGTCTGTTGACAGTATTTTCGGATTTATGGAGTGATAAAAAGAGAAATCAAAAATCCCTTCTATAAAAACCTTCAACTCTAATGAGTCAACAAACTATAATATCAAAAGTCTTTAATTTAAAGATTAAATGAAACTGAAAGTTGCTTTCAGAAGGTAAATTGAAAAGTCGAACTTTTTCTCCAAATAAGAGAGAAATGTCGTGATTAACCAAATCTTAGACTGTGATGAGATGTTTATTGCAGGTCATGTGATCGATGTTTTGGTGGAACTGAAGTGTGTGTGTGTGTGTGTGTGTGTGTGTTTTGATTATCAGGGTCGCAGGAGTCGACGCTCCACAGCTCAGATCAGAGACGCTCCCTCAGGTGAGAGTCTGAAACACACACACACTCACACACACACACACACTCTCACACACACACACACTCTAACACTCGCACACTTGTTTATCTGTGTGTAGATGATCAGTTTCTCTCTCTCTCACACTCTCTCACACTCTCTCTCTCTCTCTCTCTCTGCAGTGAAACCTGCACTGAAGCGTAAGAGATCATCGGACGAGCTTCTGTGTTCCACAGCAGAACCAGAACCAGAACCATCAGCCAAACACAGGAGAGATGAAGGTCAGTGTGTGTGTGTGTGTGTGTGTGTGTGTGTGTAGAAACTCTCACTGAATGAAGCCTGATTGCTCATGTTCCTCGTTGTGTGTTTGATGTGTCTCAGCGAGTGTGTGTGAAGATCAGGACGTGATCAAAGCCAGCGATGAAGACGAGGAGAAGAAAGATGAGGAAGATGTGAGTGTGAGCGAACACACACTCCTGACACTAAACCATCAGACGTATGAATCACTGACTGACGTGTGTGTGTGTGTGTGTGTGTGTGTTCAGAGGAAACCTGCCCGGCGAGGCCGACCCTGCAAAGCGTCCTCCACTGATGAGTCGGGTACGAGAGCCTGATATGACATCATAACTGTGATCAATAAAGGCCCGGAATATCAAACTCTTGTTTATCCCGAGAAACATTAATATTGTGTTCCTGCCGTCCACAGACACGGGAGCGTCAGAGAAACGAGACGGAGAGAAGGAGGACGACGAAGAGGAGACCAAAACACGAGCCACGACCCGAGCAGCGTCCCGTCTGGAGGCAGAGAAGTACTGACACACACACACACACACACCACACACACTCCGGATCCTCACATCAGTGGATCATTCCTCATGTGTGTGTTTCAGGAATAAACCCAGCAAGCCGTCGACTCGAGCTGTGAGTAAACTCAGCGGGAAAGAGGAACACTCCCCGAACACAAGGTGTGTGTCTGTCCTGAGACTCCTCACACACACACACACACTCTGACACACACTCATTCTCTCTCTCGCCCTCTCTCTCTCTCTCTGTCAGGCCGGTCAGAGGTCGCAGGGGTGACTCCAGTCCTTCGCTCTCTCGCACGCGAGGACAGAAACCTGACGATCCGCCGGCGAAGAGAACCAAGCGATGAACCGAACACTGCTTCTGATCGCCTCATGTTCATGCTTTTTGCTAGTTTTAAGGTCAGAGAGAGTGTGTGTGTGTGTGTGTGTGTGTGTGTGTGTCATATTTCTGTCACCATAAAGATGCTCATTCTGTGAATGTCATTATTGTTCCATTTTATATTTTTACCTTTTTATGATAAATTCCAGTATTGATCCGAGATCCGATCTGTGTGTTTTTTATATTTTGTTTTGTGTGAGATGTTTATTTTACTCCTTAATTACTAAAGGGCTGGGATAATGCCCTTTTCACAAGATGTAGAATAAGTCTCTGATGTCCCGAGTGTGTGTGTGTGTGTGTGTGTGTGAAGTTTGAACTCAAAATATGCCATTTCATTTATTGAAGATCATTTATTATGTAATGATCATTTATTATATCATGTTTAAATTGTCACTTTTTGAGGGTGAGAGAAAATGTGCCGTTTTTGTGTGTGTCCCTTTAAATGCAAATGAGCTGCTGCTCCCGGCACAGGGGGCGGAGCTACAGGAGCTTGTGTGTAACCCGGGAGGAAGCTCGTGTAGTTCTACCAGCCGTTTGTTGTAGTCCTTTAAACACGATCTCTTTAAAAACCAATCTCTCTGTTAGATTTGCAACTAATTAACAGCTTAGATGTTGTTTACACTCAAACAGCAACAGTACACACTCACTACAGTCAAATCATAATCACAACTTTAGAATCTACACATACATCATCAGTATATCAAAAAATGATCTTTAGAAAGTTTAAAGTTTTTGACATTGAGTTTATTATTCTGGTCAGAGGAACCTGAACAGACCGAGGCCAGACGAAACAGTGTGTGTGTGTGTGTGTGTGTGTGTGTGTGTGAGAGAGAGAGAGAGAGAGAGAACAGACCACAGGCATTTATTTCTGTGGTGAAATTAAGAGTTTATTCTGATTTATTATTGGACACTTTAATCTGGTGCCGCAGGAAACAGGTGTGTGTGTGTGTGTGTGTGAGACATCGGAGGTTAAATATGAATGCCTTCATGTGCAGCTGATTTTACACAACAAATATCTGTCAACAGAGTCAGGAAAATAATCTTAATTCAATAGGAACACAAGAAATAACTTTAAGACTTGCTTCATTTTGATACATTTTTCATAAAATAAAACTTAATACTGTATAATTAACTTTGCATTTGAAGTTGGTATTAGTCTGATTTAATTTATAACATGTATGAGATGAAGAGATTAAATTTTTAGAGGGATTAATATTATCCTGCTGGCAGTAAAACACTATATAAATAATATATATAATAACACTATATAGGCTTACTCAACACTATATTACAGCACAGAATATTACACACACGTGCACTGTGATGAGTCGTCCAGCAGGGGTCGCGTTATACATGTACAATGTTCTCATGTAAACTCGAGCTCAGCGGTCATATCTGTGTTTTCCACACGGCGGCGCCACATCCAAACAGAAGCGCGTGTGATTGGCTGAGAGACTCACGTGACTCCGCCGATTCGATCTATAGTCCTTTATTTATAAGCTGAAGCTGAAATACACACACAACCTATAAACAGTGCTGCTTTCAAACAGGTCCGCGGAAACCATTAGAGAAAAGTCTGAAATCTGAAAATAACTTTTTTTTAAAAGAGATTAAACTAAATAAATACATTTTGACTGAAAAAAAGAAGATAAAATAACTTGTATTTAAATAAATGTTTAATACATTAGATTAAAACAAATGTATTGAATAGAACAAATAATACACTTATGTCTTTGATTTAAATATATTTAAATTTGATGCTACAATAAATAAAACATTTTAAATCTATAATTTGATTTACACAACCAAAATAAAGAAGTTTTATAAAACTACACTAAATAAATAAACTATATTTAAATTAATATAAATACGAAAAGCAGTGTAGAAATGTAAAAAATAAATCAAGAAAAATAAGATTGAACTAAATAAATTTTAATACTAAAAACAATGAAACACATTTTTGTTTAGATAAATAAATAGCCCTAATATAAATAAAAAGTAATCAATTAGAACAAATTGATGAACAAATAATAAACTCACACTTCATTCAAATAAAATTTGACAAGTACACAAGTAAAAACATTTCAAATAAATACAAATTATTAAAATAAATAATTTTATTTAGATGATATTAATTTAAAATTTTGTTTAAATAAAAAACAAATTACGTTTGATTACAATATTTGATAAGTAAAAATGAGTCAAATACATATAATTATGTAATAGAAAAAGTATTTTACAACACATTTATAGGCGATTTTCACGGTAGGCCTATTTATTGGGTCTTTATACGTGAGATGATCATGAAAAGCCTTGCTTTAATAACACTGAGGGCAGGTGAGTGTTTAGCTGTGCGCATGACCCGATGCTTTACTCCCGTCTCTCTCTCGGTCACGCGCATCCGGACTCGATGGGCTTTTACATGAGTTTCATGTGCCAGATAAAGTCTAGTCGCACGAGCTGCTGTCATCCGCGTGTCACGCCATTCTTTTCTGAGCTGTCAGAGTCTGTTACATCTCACACACACACACACACACACACACACAGGCACATTCAGACTCAACAATACAACTATAAGGAGCGGGAACGCGTTGATGTTTTGAAGTTTATTGCGTCCATTTTTTCATTATCCCTCTGCATGCACGCGCAATTTACACTTCACGAGCTTGACAAGTTCCCAAACGCGTGCACGCCCACGGTGATCCCTCGATCGCGAGCATCTGCAGAGTCACACATGTTCACTTTTAGACAAATAGATATTCATGTCACTTTTATCAGACACAGGAACGCGCGTGAGTGATGCGCGTGGCCGCTAGATGGAGAGAGAGACGTGCACGTAGCCTATACCTTACTAATATTTACAAGATTTTAAAATCATTAATAAACATCATGTTCTCGGAACTAAAAACATTTATGCGAGGGGAAAATAGAATTTCTATTATAAAAATGTGTGTAAATGTTATCAGTATCAGATGCTGAGTTAATCTGGACTCACTGAAGTAAACGCTGATCGTCGTGTTATGTTAGTTAGGCTGTTAAAAGTAAGCCGTAATTCTGTGTTGATTAAATATTTAGTGAAATTACGCAGAGGAATCTATTACACATTTGGGTAAAAACACGCCAGAAAAATAGCCATGTATACATAATTCCCGAAGACGAAATAGAAGAAAAACGTCTTCAAATATGATCGCCAAATAAACATTTATATTTGGTTGTCATTGTCAATGAAAATCCAGCGTGACGCTCAAAGTCCAGCAACATGATTTATTAATCGGCATTAACATTAAATTAACGTTTTTATTATACGGCGGCTAATAATTTCCCGTCAACGCTCAATAAATTGGCTTATTAAATGTATTAATTTTCAGCTATTCATTATTTAGCTTCTGAAATTACACATTAACAGTTGTTTGGTTATTTTATTTTATTTTTTCCTGAACGTTCACACAATATCCATTAGGCTATAGCCTAAAGGCTAAATTAGCTATGTTAGGGACAGGATATCAAAACAAGAAAATATAATTGAATTATTTAAAGTAATTCTTAAAACAGCGTCTTCAAAAAAAGAATCAAGAGAAAATCAAATATGAAGAAATTGTTTATTTATTTCTGTTTGGTTTATTATTAGGCTATTATTATTATTATTATTATTATTATTATTATTATTGTTATTATTATTACTAATGATGTTGCTCCTAAATTGAAAATATCTGTCTGACGCATATTCATTAAATTAATATTGTTCTATGCCGTTTTTAGGCCTCGTTCATTTAGCCAAAAAAACATCCTCAAATATGACGCGGATAAGAGTAGAAATTAGTTTGACGAGATATTTCATTTTAATTTTTAATTAGTTTGTTTTTGTGGAATATATACAGACATAAAATGAGAAGTGTTTTAATCAATGAAATGATAAAATAAAGATAAAACAAATAATTAATTTCCATACCTTTAAAAGAAGCGCACAAACACGACCGCCTTTAGTCATAAATAAATGAATGAAATGCGAACAGAAAGTAGAAGTTACTTACAGCTCAATATATTATGGAAATCCAGTGACCTGAGAATATTAACGAGTTTATTACTAAAAACGATTATTATAGAGCTGCCATAATTTTTTGCTCCGTAAAAACATTCAAGCGCGTGTTTGGATGATAATTCTGTGCGTTCAGTCGCGTTTTGTCAGACCTGCTTTTTTCATCCGCAGCTCGTATTTAGTTGTCAGTGTGATTTTAAAGGGTCATTGATATCTTTTAATTCTCTCCTCGGGTCTTTAAGGGTTAATGCGCTGTAAATATGCACGAGTTCCTCACAGCCAATCAGAACGCGTTCCAGCTGCCCGACTGGCCAATGGGAGCGATTTGAGGTTCAGTGTGCTCCGCAGGTGAAGTGGATAGTAGCGCTGTGTGTTCACACTCACACACTCGCGGTGGCGAACACACACACTTCCTTCACGCGATGCGACCGAACTGCCGCCACGGGGCTCAATCAGGAGCGCGTAACCCCGGAGCTGGAGATCCACAGTGACTTTTCCTGATTAAAATGGCTGTTCGCAGCAACTCTCTGATGCCGTTCTCCATTCAAGCCATTCTGAACAGAAAAGAGGAGTCTCGGCATCTCAACGATCTGGATGTGTGTTTCTCGAAAAGCGAGTGCTGGAAAATCTTCGAAGAGATGGACGGAGCGGATCGGAGCGATGAGAGAGAGAGTAAGAACTACGACTCGGACTCCGGGCTGAGCGAGGACAACGACACCAAAGCGCGAAGCGACGCAAAGCCTGAGAGAGACGCAGATTTAGCGGAGGAAACCGATCAGGAGTCAAAACACGGCAAAGGCCTGAGCGACTGCGTGTCCGGTGAGTGCAGAACCGTTCCTCTGAGCTCCAGCAGAACCTTTACACTTCTGTATTGGGAGCAATCTCCCATGGAACCACTAAAGAGTGAAAAAAAGTTATTTAGATTTTAAATGTGTTCGTTACTCTAAGAAAATTGGTTCTTTGTGGAAGCAAAAATAGTTCTTCTTTGAGATCTTTATTAAGTTGGCTTGAAAAATATCTAACGACACTATTCAAGCTTATTGTTATTCTTCTTAAGTTTCTCAACGCTGCTACTTCTAGACTTTTGATACTACATCCACCAAACTCAGACTAGACATTCAGACTGATCTGACTTATAGTGTGCTTTATTTTCTAACTGATCCGACTTGTGATTTTCCTTAAAAAATGGCGTTTATAAATCCTAGACTTACATTATCTGAATGTTCAAATGAGCCAAGACTGCTCAAACTCCAACGGTCAAAAATTCAAATATTGACAGTTGGAGAGATTCAAAAGACAAAAAGTAAACTGCAATTCTGTGTGGTATTTCTATCTATCTATCTATCTATCTATCTATCTATCTATCTATCTATCTATCTATCTATCTATCTATATATCTATCTTCCGAGCTAGCTTTTAAAACTACAAAACTACAACTTAAAACTATTACAAACTGAAAACCTTCAAACTTCAAGCTTTTGAAACTGAATGTTCAAACGGTAAAACACTTATTTTTTTTATGTTGACAGTTGGAGGGTCTCAAAAGACTAATTTAAACTGCCATGTAGTTATTTATCTATAGATCCATCTCTGTGTTAATCTTTCTATTATTCTATCTTACAGCTAGCTTTTAAAACTACTAAACTCACACTTGAAACGATTACAAACTGAAAACCTTCAAGCTTTTAGGCTACTTAAAACTTTCTGGCGAGGCAACTTCAACGTTTGTCTCGTCCATCTTGACTGAAGTCGTGTGTTATTGTTGTTCTCCAGACTGTAACGCGACGGAGGAGAAGAGCGTCGATCAGCCCAAGCAGCGGAAGAAGCGTTCTCGCGCCGCGTTCTCTCACGCGCAGGTGTTCGAGCTCGAGCGGCGCTTCAATCACCAGCGCTATCTCTCCGGGCCGGAGCGCGCGGACCTCGCGGCCTCCCTCAAGCTCACCGAGACGCAGGTCAAGATCTGGTTCCAGAACCGACGCTACAAGACCAAGCGGCGTCAGATGGCCGCGGATCTTCTGGCGTCGGCGCCCGCGGCGAAGAAAGTGGCCGTGAAAGTGCTGGTCCGGGACGACCGGAGACAGTACAGCCCCGGAGAACTCCTGCGACCGCCGCTGCTCGCGTCCTACTATTACCCGTACACGTACTGTCTCCCCGCGTGGGGCCTGAGCTCGGGGAACCAGTGACGCGCTCACGTATTTATTCTACCAAAGACAGTCGTTAACTGACCGGGAGATTTATTTACAGAACTGCTGAAACAGCCTTTTTATTCATCGTTTTTTTTTCTCTTCTTCTTCCAAGGACTGATATCAGTTTTGCTCCTATAAAAACACTTAGGATTTTATTTCACAATGTTTTTTTTTTTTAAGCAAAATGTTCTTTCTTCTTGGTTGGAAATAAACAGCACTTGATGTCGTGGCCGCACGTGCGGTTTTAAGGTAACGGTAAGACTGGCACTTTCCCCTCAACAATCCCAAAAAATTAAATCAGAGATAAATATTGATCTGTTGGTCTTTATAAGTGAGTCGTGGATTTTTTTTTTTAGCGTTTGTTCGACATGTACCTGTTTTCATATTAGTGTAACGTGTTTTTGTTTAAAGAAAAGCATTAAAACGTATATGAAGCATAATTTCATTCGTGTTTCTCACATTTTGTGAGATGTCATTTCTGTGTATCCTCAAAAGCGTGAAATTAATGAGCCGTGACATGAGCCCACTGGACTTATTAAAACATGTTATTAGACACAAAACAGCAAAGGCAAGTCATCATTTCACGCAAAACGGAGAAATCCACATTTAGAGGGTTTTAGGGGAAAACCGGATCGTTCAGCGTTCAAGGGTTTTTATGTGTTTTTTTGCTGCATTTTATAGGAAAATCTGCCGCTAAACTATATGTGTTAAAGATGTTTCAGATCATCATAAATATTTTATCTCCACAACCGCGTTTAGGCCTGTGTTTATAGTCTATTGCACTCTGGAAAAGCTGGGTTGTTTCAGACAATGTTTGGATCAAAAATGGACGAACCCAGCCGTTTAAATTTTTTTTTTTACAAATATAAAGCGTTAAGATTATAAATATATCAGTGTAAACAATAATAACAACAATAAAACCATCACCGCTATGTTCAATGATAATAATAAATGTAGTAGACCTATGATTTAATGTTGTTTTGTCTCGCGTTTCAAACACTTTGATTTATGCGCGTGCGATGACTGCGATCACAAATAGGCCTCTCGAGACTGATAACACACAGATAATTCAGTTAAGTATTTTGGTTATTATATATTAGGCTACTTGGCCTATTTTGTA